>NW_026610021.1:0-333530 GCF_029499605.1 Hyla sarda | reverse complement strand
TGCACATTGTATAAATAAACTACAGTCAGTGCACATTGTAAAAATATTTTACACTAATTGTGCACATTGTATAAATATACAACAGTAATTGTGCACATTGTATAAATACATTACAGTAATTGTGCACATTGTATAAATATTTTACATTAATTGTGCACAATGTATAAATATACTACAGTAATTGTGCACATTGTAGTATATTTACAAAATGTGCACAATTAGTGTAAACATTTTTACAATGTGCACTGACTGTAGTATATTTATACAATGTGCACAATTAATGTAAAATATTTATACAGTCAGTGCACATTGTAAAAATGTTTTACACTAATTGTGCACATTTTGTAAATATACTATATTAATTGTGCACATTGTATAAATAAACTACGGTAATTGTGCACATTGTATAAATAAACTACAGTCATTGTGCACATTGTAAAAATGTTTTAAACTAATTGTGCACATTTTGTAAATATACTATATTAATTGTGCACATTGTATAAATATACTACATTCAGTGCACATTGTAAAAATGTTTTACACTAATTGTGCACATTGTATAAATATACTACAGTCAGTGCACATTGTAAAAATGTTTTACACTAATTGTGCACATTGTATAAATATACTACAGTCAGTGCACATTGTATAAATACACTACAGCCATTGTGCACATTGTATAAATATACTACAGTCATTGTGCACATTGTAAAAATGTTTTACACTAATTGTGCACATTGTATAAATATACTACAGTCAGTGCACATTGTATAAATACACTACAGCCATTGTGCACATTGTATAAATATTTTACACTAATTGTGCACATTGTGTAAATATACTATATTAATTGTGCACATTGTATAAATATACTACAGTCAGTGCACATTGTAAAAATGTTTTACACTAATTGTACACATTGTATAAATATACTACAGTCAGTGCACATTGTAAAAATGTTTTACACTAATTGTGCACATTGTATAAATATACAACAGTAATTGTGCAAATTGTATAAATACACTACAGCCATTGTGCACATTGTATAAATATTTTGCACTAATTGTGCACATTGTATAAATATACTACAGTCATTGTGCACATTGTAAAAATATTTTACACTAATTGTGCACATTGTGTAAATATACTACAGTCAGTGCACATTGAAAAAATGTTTTACACTAATTTTGCACATTGTATAAATATACAACAGTAATTGTGCACATTGTATAAATACACGATGGTAATTGTGCACATTGTATAAATATACTACAGTAATTATGAACATTGTATAAATATTTTACACTAATTGTGCACATTGTGTAAATAAACTATATTAATTGTGCACATTGTATAAATATACTACAGTCAGTGCACATTGCAAAAATGTTTTACACTAATTGTGCACATTGTATAAATATACTACAGTCAGTGCACATTGCAAAAATGTTTTACACTAATTGTGCACATTGTATAAATATACTACAGTCATTGTGCACATTGTATAAATATACTACAGTCATTGTGCACATTCTATTAATATTTTACACTAATTGTGCACATTGTGTAAATATACTATATTAATTGTGCACATTGTATAAATATACTACAGTAATTGTGCACATTGTATAAATATTTTACATTAATTGTGCACATTGTATAAATATACTACAGTCAGTGCACATTGTAAAAAAGTTTTACACTAATTGTGCACATTTTGTAAATATACTATATTAATTGTGCACATTGTATAAATAAACTACGGTAATTGTGCACATTGTATAAATAAACTACAGTCATTGTGCACATTGTAAAAATGTTTTAAACTAATTGTGCACATTTTGTAAATATACTATATTAATTGTGCACATTGTATAAATATACTACAGTCAGTGCACATTGTAAAAATGTTTTACACTAATTGTGCACATTGTATAAATATACTACAGTCAGTGCACATTGTAAAAATGTTTTACACTAATTGTGCACATTGTATAAATATACTACAGTCAGTGCACATTGTATAAATACACTACAGCCATTGTGCACATTGTATAAATATACTACAGTCATTGTGCACATTCTATTAATATTTTACACTAATTGTGCACATTGTGTAAATATACTATATTAATTGTGCATATTGTATAAATATACTACAGTCAGTGCACCTTGTAAACATGTTTACACTAATTGTGCACATTGTATAAATATACTATATTAATTGTGCACATTGTATAAATACACTACAGTCAGTGCACATTGTAAAAATGTTTTACACTAATTGTGCACATTGTATAAATATACAACAGTAATTGTGCACATTGTATAAATACACTACAGTAATTGTGCACATTGTATAAATATTTTACATTAATTGTGCACATTGTATAAATATACTACAGTAATTGTGCACATTGTATAAATATTTTACATTAATTGTGCACATTGTATAAATATACTACAGTCAGTGCACATTGTAAAAATGTTTCACACTAATTGTGCACATTTTGTAAATATACTATATTAATTGTGCACATTGTATAAATAAACTACGGTAATTGTGCACATTGTATAAATAAACTACAGTCATTGTGCACATTGTATAAATATTTTACACTAATTGTGCACATTGTTTAAATATACTATATTAATTGTGCACATTGTATAAATAAACTACAGTCAGTGCACATTGTAAAAATGTTTTAAACTAATTGTGCACATTTTGTAAATATACTATATTAATTATGCACATTGTATAAATATACTGCAGTCAGTGCACATTGTAAAAATGTTTTACACTAATTGTGCACATTGTATAAATATACTACAGTCAGTGCCGATTGTATAAATACACTACAGCCATTGTGCACATTGTATAAATATTTTACACTAATTGTGCACATTGTGTAAATATACTATATTAATTGTGCACATTGTATAAATATACTACAGTCAGTGCACATTGTAAAAATGTTTTACACTAATTGTACACATTGTATAAATATACTACAGTCAGTGCACATTGTAAAAATGTTTTACACTAATTGTGCACATTGTATAAATATACTACAGTCATTGTGCACATTGTAAAAATATTTTACACTAATTGTGCACATTGTGTAAATATACTACAGTCAGTGCACATTGAAAAAATGTTTTACACTAATTTTGCACATTGTATAAATATACAACAGTAATTGTGCACATTGTATAAATACACGATGGTAATTGTGCACATTGTATAAATATACTACAGTAATTATGCACATTGTATAAATATTTTACACTAATTGTGCACATTGTGTAAATAAACTATATTAATTGTGCACATTGTATAAATATACTTCAGTCAGTGCACATTGTAAAAATGTTTTACACTAATTGTGCACATTGTATAAATATACTACAGTCAGTGCACATTGCAAAAATGTTTTACACTAATTGTGCACATTGTATAAATATACTACAGTCATTGTGCACATTGTATAAATATACTACAGTCATTGTGCACATTCTATTAATATTTTACACTAATTGTGCACATTGTGTAAATATACTATATTAATTGTGCATATTGTATAAATATACTACAGTCAGTGCACCTTGTAAACATGTTTACACTAATTGTGCACATTGTATAAATATACTATATTAATTGTGCACATTGTATAAATAAACTACAGTCAGTGCACATTGTAAAAATATTTTACACTAATTGTGCACATTGTATAAATATACAACAGTAATTGTGCACATTGTATAAATACATTACAGTAATTGTGCACATTGTATAAATATTTTACATTAATTGTGCACAATGTATAAATATACTACAGTAATTGTGCACATTGTAGTATATTTACAAAATGTGCACAATTAGTGTAAACATTTTTACAATGTGCACTGACTGTAGTATATTTATACAATGTGCACAATTAATGTAAAATATTTATACAGTCAGTGCACATTGTAAAAATGTTTTACACTAATTGTGCACATTTTGTAAATATACTATATTAATTGTGCACATTGTATAAATAAACTACGGTAATTGTGCACATTGTATAAATAAACTACAGTCATTGTGCACATTGTAAAAATGTTTTAAACTAATTGTGCACATTTTGTAAATATACTATATTAATTGTGCACATTGTATAAATATACTACATTCAGTGCACATTGTAAAAATGTTTTACACTAATTGTGCACATTGTATAAATATACTACAGTCAGTGCACATTGTAAAAATGTTTTACACTAATTGTGCACATTGTATAAATATACTACAGTCAGTGCACATTGTATAAATACACTACAGCCATTGTGCACATTGTATAAATATACTACAGTCATTGTGCACATTGTAAAAATGTTTTACACTAATTGTGCACATTGTATAAATATACTACAGTCAGTGCACATTGTATAAATACACTACAGCCATTGTGCACATTGTATAAATATTTTACACTAATTGTGCACATTGTGTAAATATACTATATTAATTGTGCACATTGTATAAATATACTACAGTCAGTGCACATTGTAAAAATGTTTTACACTAATTGTACACATTGTATAAATATACTACAGTCAGTGCACATTGTAAAAATGTTTTACACTAATTGTGCACATTGTATAAATATACAACAGTAATTGTGCAAATTGTATAAATACACTACAGCCATTGTGCACATTGTATAAATATTTTGCACTAATTGTGCACATTGTATAAATATACTACAGTCAGTGCACATTGAAAAAATGTTTTACACTAATTTTGCACATTGTATAAATATACAACAGTAATTGTGCACATTGTATAAATACACGATGGTAATTGTGCACATTGTATAAATATACTACAGTAATTATGAACATTGTATAAATATTTTACACTAATTGTGCACATTGTGTAAATAAACTATATTAATTGTGCACATTGTATAAATATACTACAGTCAGTGCACATTGCAAAAATGTTTTACACTAATTGTGCACATTGTATAAATATACTACAGTCAGTGCACATTGCAAAAATGTTTTACACTAATTGTGCACATTGTATAAATATACTACAGTCATTGTGCACATTGTATAAATATACTACAGTCATTGTGCACATTCTATTAATATTTTACACTAATTGTGCACATTGTGTAAATATACTATATTAATTGTGCACATTGTATAAATATACTACAGTAATTGTGCACATTGTATAAATATTTTACATTAATTGTGCACATTGTATAAATATACTACAGTCAGTGCACATTGTAAAAAAGTTTTACACTAATTGTGCACATTTTGTAAATATACTATATTAATTGTGCACATTGTATAAATAAACTACGGTAATTGTGCACATTGTATAAATAAACTACAGTCATTGTGCACATTGTAAAAATGTTTTAAACTAATTGTGCACATTTTGTAAATATACTATATTAATTGTGCACATTGTATAAATATACTACAGTCAGTGCACATTGTAAAAATGTTTTACACTAATTGTGCACATTGTATAAATATACTACAGTCAGTGCACATTGTAAAAATGTTTTACACTAATTGTGCACATTGTATAAATATACTACAGTCAGTGCACATTGTATAAATACACTACAGCCATTGTGCACATTGTATAAATATACTACAGTCATTGTGCACATTCTATTAATATTTTACACTAATTGTGCACATTGTGTAAATATACTATATTAATTGTGCATATTGTATAAATATACTACAGTCAGTGCACCTTGTAAACATGTTTACACTAATTGTGCACATTGTATAAATATACTATATTAATTGTGCACATTGTATAAATACACTACAGTCAGTGCACATTGTAAAAATGTTTTACACTAATTGTGCACATTGTATAAATATACAACAGTAATTGTGCACATTGTATAAATACACTACAGTAATTGTGCACATTGTATAAATATTTTACATTAATTGTGCACATTGTATAAATATACTACAGTAATTGTGAACATTGTATAAATATTTTACATTAATTGTGCACATTGTATAAATATACTACAGTCAGTGCACATTGTAAAAATGTTTCACACTAATTGTGCACATTTTGTAAATATACTATATTAATTGTGCACATTGTATAAATAAACTACGGTAATTGTGCACATTGTATAAATAAACTACAGTCATTGTGCACATTGTATAAATATTTTACACTAATTGTGCACATTGTTTAAATATACTATATTAATTGTGCACATTGTATAAATAAACTACAGTCAGTGCACATTGTAAAAATGTTTTAAACTAATTGTGCACATTTTGTAAATATACTATATTAATTATGCACATTGTATAAATATACTGCAGTCAGTGCACATTGTAAAAATGTTTTACACTAATTGTGCACATTGTATAAATATACTACAGTCAGTGCCGATTGTATAAATACACTACAGCCATTGTGCACATTGTATAAATATTTTACACTAATTGTGCACATTGTGTAAATATACTATATTAATTGTGCACATTGTATAAATATACTACAGTCAGTGCACATTGTAAAAATGTTTTACACTAATTGTACACATTGTATAAATATACTACAGTCAGTGCACATTGTAAAAATGTTTTACACTAATTGTGCACATTGTATAAATATACTACAGTCATTGTGCACATTGTAAAAATATTTTACACTAATTGTGCACATTGTGTAAATATACTACAGTCAGTGCACATTGAAAAAATGTTTTACACTAATTTTGCACATTGTATAAATATACAACAGTAATTGTGCACATTGTATAAATACACGATGGTAATTGTGCACATTGTATAAATATACTACAGTAATTATGAACATTGTATAAATATTTTACACTAATTGTGCACATTGTGTAAATAAACTATATTAATTGTGCACATTGTATAAATATACTACAGTCAGTGCACATTGCAAAAATGTTTTACACTAATTGTGCACATTGTATAAATATACTACAGTCAGTGCACATTGCAAAAATGTTTTACACTAATTGTGCACATTGTATAAATATACAACAGTAATTGTGCACATTGTATAAATACACGATGGTAATTGTGCACATTGTATAAATATACTACAGTAATTATGCACATTGTATAAATATTTTACACTAATTGTGCACATTGTGTAAATAAACTATATTAATTGTGCACATTGTATAAATATACTTCAGTCAGTGCACATTGTAAAAATGTTTTACACTAATTGTGCACATTGTATAAATATACTACAGTCAGTGCACATTGCAAAAATGTTTTACACTAATTGTGCACATTGTATAAATATACTACAGTCATTGTGCACATTGTATAAATATACTACAGTCATTGTGCACATTCTATTAATATTTTACACTAATTGTGCACATTGTGTAAATATACTATATTAATTGTGCATATTGTATAAATATACTACAGTCAGTGCACCTTGTAAACATGTTTACACTAATTGTGCACATTGTATAAATATACTATATTAATTGTGCACATTGTATAAATAAACTACAGTCAGTGCACATTGTAAAAATATTTTACACTAATTGTGCACATTGTATAAATATACAACAGTAATTGTGCACATTGTATAAATACATTACAGTAATTGTGCACATTGTATAAATATTTTACATTAATTGTGCACAATGTATAAATATACTACAGTAATTGTGCACATTGTAGTATATTTACAAAATGTGCACAATTAGTGTAAACATTTTTACAATGTGCACTGACTGTAGTATATTTATACAATGTGCACAATTAATGTAAAATATTTATACAGTCAGTGCACATTGTAAAAATGTTTTACACTAATTGTGCACATTTTGTAAATATACTATATTAATTGTGCACATTGTATAAATAAACTACGGTAATTGTGCACATTGTATAAATAAACTACAGTCATTGTGCACATTGTAAAAATGTTTTAAACTAATTGTGCACATTTTGTAAATATACTATATTAATTGTGCACATTGTATAAATATACTACATTCAGTGCACATTGTAAAAATGTTTTACACTAATTGTGCACATTGTATAAATATACTACAGTCAGTGCACATTGTAAAAATGTTTTACACTAATTGTGCACATTGTATAAATATACTACAGTCAGTGCACATTGTATAAATACACTACAGCCATTGTGCACATTGTATAAATATACTACAGTCATTGTGCACATTGTAAAAATGTTTTACACTAATTGTGCACATTGTATAAATATACTACAGTCAGTGCACATTGTATAAATACACTACAGCCATTGTGCACATTGTATAAATATTTTACACTAATTGTGCACATTGTGTAAATATACTATATTAATTGTGCACATTGTATAAATATACTACAGTCAGTGCACATTGTAAAAATGTTTTACACTAATTGTACACATTGTATAAATATACTACAGTCAGTGCACATTGTAAAAATGTTTTACACTAATTGTGCACATTGTATAAATATACAACAGTAATTGTGCAAATTGTATAAATACACTACAGCCATTGTGCACATTGTATAAATATTTTGCACTAATTGTGCACATTGTATAAATATACTACAGTCATTGTGCACATTGTAAAAATATTTTACACTAATTGTGCACATTGTGTAAATATACTACAGTCAGTGCACATTGAAAAAATGTTTTACACTAATTTTGCACATTGTATAAATATACAACAGTAATTGTGCACATTGTATAAATACACGATGGTAATTGTGCACATTGTATAAATATACTACAGTAATTATGAACATTGTATAAATATTTTACACTAATTGTGCACATTGTGTAAATAAACTATATTAATTGTGCACATTGTATAAATATACTACAGTCAGTGCACATTGCAAAAATGTTTTACACTAATTGTGCACATTGTATAAATATACTACAGTCAGTGCACATTGCAAAAATGTTTTACACTAATTGTGCACATTGTATAAATATACTACAGTCATTGTGCACATTGTATAAATATACTACAGTCATTGTGCACATTCTATTAATATTTTACACTAATTGTGCACATTGTGTAAATATACTATATTAATTGTGCACATTGTATAAATATACTACAGTAATTGTGCACATTGTATAAATATTTTACATTAATTGTGCACATTGTATAAATATACTACAGTCAGTGCACATTGTAAAAAAGTTTTACACTAATTGTGCACATTTTGTAAATATACTATATTAATTGTGCACATTGTATAAATAAACTACGGTAATTGTGCACATTGTATAAATAAACTACAGTCATTGTGCACATTGTAAAAATGTTTTAAACTAATTGTGCACATTTTGTAAATATACTATATTAATTGTGCACATTGTATAAATATACTACAGTCAGTGCACATTGTAAAAATGTTTTACACTAATTGTGCACATTGTATAAATATACTACAGTCAGTGCACATTGTAAAAATGTTTTACACTAATTGTGCACATTGTATAAATATACTACAGTCAGTGCACATTGTATAAATACACTACAGCCATTGTGCACATTGTATAAATATACTACAGTCATTGTGCACATTCTATTAATATTTTACACTAATTGTGCACATTGTGTAAATATACTATATTAATTGTGCATATTGTATAAATATACTACAGTCAGTGCACCTTGTAAACATGTTTACACTAATTGTGCACATTGTATAAATATACTATATTAATTGTGCACATTGTATAAATACACTACAGTCAGTGCACATTGTAAAAATGTTTTACACTAATTGTGCACATTGTATAAATATACAACAGTAATTGTGCACATTGTATAAATACACTACAGTAATTGTGCACATTGTATAAATATTTTACACTAATTGTGCACATTGTGTAAATATACTATATTAATTGTGCACATTGTATAAATAAACTACAGTCAGTGCACTTTGTAAAAATGTTTTAAACTAAGTGTTCACATTTTGTAAATATACTATATTAATTGTGCACATTGTAGAAATATACTACAGTCAGTGCACATTGTAAAAATGTTTTACACTAATTGTGCACATTGTATAAATATACTACAGTCAGTGCACATTGTAAAAATGTTTTACACTAATTGTGCACATTGTATAAATATACTACAGTCAGTGCACATTGTAAAATTGTTTTACACTAATTGTGCACATTGTATAAATATACTACAGTCATTGTGCACATTGTATAAATATACTACAGTAATTGTGCACATTGTATAAATATTTTACACTAATTGCGCACATTGTGTAAATATACTATATTAATTGTGCACATTGTATAAATATACTACAGTCATTGTGCACATGGTATAAATATTTTACACTTATTGTGTACATTGTGTAAATATACTACAGTCATTGTGCACATTGTATAAATATTTTACACTAATTGTGCACATTGTGTAAATATACTACAGTCAGTGCACATTGCAAAAATGTTTTACACTAATTGTGCACATTGTATAAATATACTACAGTCAGTGCACATTGTAAAAATGTTTTACACTAATTGTACACATTGTATAAATATACTACAGTCAGTGCACATTGAAAAAATGTTTTACACTAATTTTGCACATTGTATAAATATACAACAGTAATTATGCACATTGTATAAATACACAATGGTAATTGTGCACATTGTATAAATATACTACAGTAATTATGCACATTGTATAAATATTTTACACTAATTGTGCACATTGTGTAAATAAACTATATTAATTGTGCACATTGTATAAATATACTACAGTCAGTGCACATTGTAAAACTGTTTTACACTAATTGTGCACATTGTATAAATATACTACAGTCAGTGCACATTGTAAAAATGTTTTACACTAATTGTGCACATTGTATAAATATACTACAGTCAGTGCACATTGTAAAAATGTTTCACACTAATTGTGCACATTTTGTAAATATACTATATTAATTGTGCACATTGTATAAATAAACTACGGTAATTGTGCACATTGTATAAATAAACTACAGTCATTGTGCACATTGTATAAATATTTTACACTAATTGTGCACATTGTGTAAATATACTATATTAATTGTGCACATTGTATAAATAAACTACAGTCAGTGCACATTGTAAAAATGTTTTAAACTAATTGTGCACATTTTGTAAATATACTATATTAATTATGCACATTGTATAAATATACTACAGTCAGTGCACATTGTAAAAATGTTTTACACTAATTGTGCACATTGTATAAATATACTACAGTCAGTGCACATTGTATAAATACACTACAGCCATTGTGCACATTGTATAAATATTTTACACTAATTGTGCACATTGTGTAAATATACTATATTAATTGTGCACATTGTATAAATATACTACAGTCAGTGCACATTGTAAAAATGTTTTACACTAATTGTACACATTGTATAAATATACTACAGTCAGTGCACATTGTAAAAATGTTTTACACTAATTGTGCACATTGTATAAATATACAACAGTAATTGTGCACATTGTATAAATACACTACAGCCATTGTGCACATTGTATAAATATTTTGCACTAATTGTGCACATTGTATAAATATACTAAAGTCATTGTGCACATTGTATAAATATTTTACACTAATTGTGCACATTGTGTAAATATACTACAGTCAGTGCACATTGAAAAAATGTTTTACACTAATTTTGCACATTGTATAAATAAACAACAGTAATTGTGCACATTGTATAAATACACGATGGTAATTGTGCACATTGTATAAATATACTACAGTAATTATGCACATTGTATAAATATTTTACACTAATTGTGCACATTGTGTAAATAAACTATATTAATTGTGCACATTGTATAAATATACTTCAGTCAGTGCACATTGTAAAAATGTTTTACACTAATTGTGCACATTGTATAAATATACTACAGTCATTGTGCACATTGTATAAATATACTACAGTCATTGTGCACATTCTATTAATATTTTACACTAATTGTGCACATTGTGTAAATATACTATATTAATTGTGCATATTGTATAAATATACTACAGTCAGTGCACCTTGTAAACATGTTTACACTAATTGTGCACATTGTATAAATATACTATATTAATTGTGCACATTGTATAAATAAACTACAGTCAGTGCACATTGTAAAAATATTTTACACTAATTGTGCACATTGTATAAATATACAACAGTAATTGTGCACATTGTATAAATACACTACAGTAATTGTGCACATTGTATAAATATTTTACATTAATTGTGCACATTGTATAAATATACTACAGTAATTGTGCACATTGTATAAATATTTTACATTAATTGTGCACATTGTATAAATATACTACAGTCAGTGCACATTGTAAAAATGTTTTACACTAATTGTGCACATTTTGTAAATATACTATAGTAATTGTGCACATTGTATAAATAAACTACGGTAATTGTGCACATTGTATAAATAAACTACATTCATTGTGCACATTGTAAAAATGTTTTAAACTAATTGTGCACATTTTGTAAATATACTATATTAATTGTGCACATTGTATAAATATACTACAGTCAGTGCACATTGTAAAAATGTTTTACACTAATTGTGCACATTGTATAAATATACTACAGTCATTGTGCACATTGTATAAATATACTACAGTAATTGTGCACATTGTATAAATATTTTACACTAATTGTGCACATTGTGTAAATATACTATATTAATTGTGCACATTGTATAAATAAACTACAGTCAGTGCACATTGTAAAAATGTTTTAAACTAATTGTGCACATTTTGTAAATATACTATATTAATTATGCACATTGTATAAATATACTACAGTCAGTGCACATTGTAAAAATGTTTTACACTAATTGTGCACATTGTATAAATATACTACAGTCATTGTGCACATTGTATAAATATACTACAGTAATTGTGCACATTGTATAAATATTTTACACTAATTGTGCACATTGTGTAAATATACTATATTAATTGTGCACATTGTATAAATAAACTACAGTCAGTGCACATTGTAAAAATGTTTTAAACTAATTGTGCACATTTTGTAAATATACTATATTAATTGTGCACATTGTATAAATATACTACAGTAATTGTGCACATTGTATAAATACACTACAGTCATTGTGCACATGGTATAAATATTTTACACTTATTGTGTACATTGTGTAAATATACTACAGTCATTGTGCACATTGTATAAATATTTTACACTAATTGTGCACATTGTGTAAATATACTACAGTCAGTGCACATTGCAAAAATGTTTTACACTAATTGTGCACATTGTATAAATATACTACAGTCAGTGCACATAGTAAAAATGTTTTACACTAATTGTACACATTGTATAAATATACTACAGTCAGTGCACATTGAAAAAATGTTTTACACTAATTTTGCACATTGTATAAATATACAACAGTAATTGTGCACATTGTATAAATACACAATGGTAATTGTGCACATTGTATAAATATACTACAGTAATTATGCACATTGTATAAATATTTTACACTAATTGTGCACATTGTGTAAATAAACTATATTAATTGTGCACATTGTATAAATATACTACAGTCAGTGCACATTGTAAAAATGTTTTACACTAATTGTGCACATTGTATAAATATACTACAGTCAGTGCACATTGTAAAAATGTTTTACACTAATTGTGCACATTGTATAAATATACTACAGTCAGTGCACATTGTAAAAATGTTTCACACTAATTGTGCACATTTTGTAAATATAATATATTAATTGTGCACATTGTATAAATAAACTACGGTAATTGTGCACATTGTATAAATAAACTACAGTCATTGTGCACATTGTATAAATATTTTACACTAATTGTGCACATTGTGTAAATATACTATATTAATTGTGCACATTGTATAAATAAACTACAGTCAGTGCACATTGTAAAAATGTTTTAAACTAATTGTGCACATTTTGTAAATATACTATATTAATTATGCACATTGTATAAATATACTACAGTCAGTGCACATTGTATAAATACACTACAGCCATTGTGCACATTGTATAAATATTTTACACTAATTGTGCACATTGTGTAAATATACTATATTAATTGTGCACATTGTATAAATATACTACAGTCAGTGCACATTGTAAAAATGTTTTACACTAATTGTGCACATTGTATAAATATACAACAGTAATTGTGCACATTGTATAAATACACTACAGCCATTGTGCACATTGTATAAATATTTTGCACTAATTGTGCACATTGCATAAATATACTAAAGTCATTGTGCACATTGTATAAATATTTTACACTAATTGTGCACATTGTGTAAATATACTACAGTCAGTGCACATTGAAAAAATGTTTTACACTAATTTTGCACATTGTATAAATAAACAACAGTAATTGTGCACATTGTATAAATACACGATGGTAATTGTGCACATTGTATAAATATACTACAGTAATTATGCACATTGTATAAATATTTTACACTAATTGTGCACATTGTGTAAATAAACTATATTAATTGTGCACATTGTATAAATATACTTCAGTCAGTGCACATTGTAAAAATGTTTTACACTAATTGTGCACATTGTATAAATATACTACAGTCAGTGCACATTGCAAAAATGTTTTACACTAATTGTGCACATTGTATAAATATACTACAGTCATTGTGCACATTGTATAAATATACTACAGTCATTGTGCACATTCTATTAATATTTTACACTAATTGTGCACATTGTGTAAATATACTATATTAATTGTGCATATTGTATAAATATAGTACAGTCAGTGCACCTTGTAAACATGTTTACACTAATTGTGCACATTGTATAAATATACTATATTAATTGTGCACATTGTATAAATAAACTACAGTCAGTGCACATTGTAAAAATATTTTACACTAATTGTGCACATTGTATAAATATACAACAGTAATTGTGCACATTGTATAAATACACTACAGTAATTGTGCACATTGTATAAACATTTTACATTAATTGTGCACATTGTATAAATATACTACAGTAATTGTGCACATTGTATAAATATTTTACATTAATTGTGCACATTGTATAAATATACTACAGTCAGTGCACATTGTAAAAATGTTTTACACTAATTGTGCACATTTTGTAAATATACTATATTAATTGTGCACATTGTATAAATAAACTACGGTAATTGTGCACATTGTATAAATAAACTACATTCATTGTGCACATTGTAAAAATGTTTTAAACTAATTGTGCACATTTTGTAAATATACTATATTAATTGTGCACATTGTATAAATATACTACAGTCAGTGCACATTGTAAAAATGTTTTACACTAATTGTGCACATTGTATAAATATACTACAGTCAGTGCACATTGTAAAAATGTTTTACACTAATTGTGCACATTGTATAAATATACTACAGTCATTGTGCACATTGTATAAATATACTACAGTCATTGTGCACATTGTATTAATATTTTACACTAATTGTGCACATTGTTTAAATATACTATATTAATTGTGCATATTGTATAAATATACTACAGTCAGTGCACCTTGTAAACATGTTTACACTAATTGTGCACATTGTATAAATATACTATATTAATTGTGCACATTGTATAAATAAACTACAGTCAGTGCACATTGTAAAAATATTTTACACTAATTGTGCACATTGTATAAATATACAACAGTAATTGTGCACATTGTATAAATACACTACAGTAATTGTGCACATTGTATAAATATTTTACATTAATTGTGCACATTGTATAAATATACTACAGTAATTGTGCACATTGTATAAATATTTTACATTAATTGTGCACATTGTATAAATATACTACAGTCAGTGCACATTGTAAAAATGTTTTACACTAATTGTGCACATTTTGTAAATATACTATATTAATTGTGCACATTGTATAAATAAACTACGGTAATTGTGCACATTGTATAAATAAACTACATTCATTGTGCACATTGTAAAAATGTTTTAAACTAATTGTGCACATTTTGTAAATATACTATATTAATTGTGCACATTGTATAAATATACTACAGTCAGTGCACATTGTAAAAATGTTTTACACTAATTGTGCACATTGTATAAATATACTACAGTCAGTGCACATTGTAAAAATGTTTTACACTAATTGTGCACATTGTATAAATATACTACAGTCATTGTGCACATTGTATAAATATACTACAGTCATTGTGCACATTGTATAAATATTTTACACTAATTGTGCACATTGTGTAAATATACTACAGTCAGTGCACATTGAAAAAATGTTTTACACTAATTTTGCACATTGTATAAATAAACAACAGTAATTGTGCACATTGTATAAATACACAATGGTAATTGTGCACATTGTATAAATATACTACAGTAATTATGCACATTGTATAAATATTTTACACTAATTGTGCACATTGTGTAAATAAACTATATTAATTGTGCACATTGTATAAATATACTTCAGTCAGTGCACATTGTAAAAATGTTTTACACTAATTGTGCACATTGTATAAATATACTACAGTCATTGTGCACATTGTATAAATATACTACAGTCATTGTGCACATTCTATTAATATTTTACACTAATTGTGCACATTGTGTAAATATACTATATTAATTGTGCATATTGTATAAATATACTACAGTCAGTGCACCTTGTAAACATGTTTACACTAATTGTGCACATTGTATAAATATACTATATTAATTGTGCACATTGTATAAATAAACTACAGTCAGTGCACATTGTAAAAATATTTTACACTAATTGTGCACATTGTATAAATATACAACAGTAATTGTGCACATTGTATAAATACACTACAGTAATTGTGCACATTGTATAAATATTTTACATTAATTGTGCACATTGTATAAATATACTACAGTAATTGTGCACATTGTATAAATATTTTACATTAATTGTGCACATTGTATAAATATACTACAGTCAGTGCACATTGTAAAAATGTTTTACACTAATTGTGCACATTTTGTAAATATACTATATTAATTGTGCACATTGTATAAATAAACTACGGTAATTGTGCACATTGTATAAATAAACTACATTCATTGTGCACATTGTAAAAATGTTTTAAACTAATTGTGCACATTTTGTAAATATACTATATTAATTGTGCACATTGTATAAATATACTACAGTCAGTGCACATTGTAAAAATGTTTTACACTAATTGTGCACATTGTATAAATATACTACAGTCAGTGCACATTGTAAAAATGTTTTACACTAATTGTGCACATTGTATAAATATACTACAGTCATTGTGCACATTGTATAAATATACTACAGTCATTGTGCACATTGTATTAATATTTTACACTAATTGTGCACATTGTTTAAATATACTATATTAATTGTGCATATTGTATAAATATACTACAGTCAGTGCACCTTGTAAACATGTTTACACTAATTGTGCACATTGTATAAATATACTATATTAATTGTGCACATTGTATAAATAAACTACAGTCAGTGCACATTGTAAAAATGTTTTACACTAATTGTGCACATTGTATAAATATACAACAGTAATTGTGCACATTGTATAAATACACTACAGTAATTGTGCACATTGTATAAATATTTTACATTAATTGTGCACATTGTATAAATATACTACAGTAATTGTGCACATTGTATAAATATTTTACATTAATTGTGCACATTGTATAAATATACTACAGTCAGTGCACATTGTAAAAATGTTTTACACTAATTGTGCACATTTTGTAAATATACTATATTAATTGTGCACATTGTATAAATAAACTACGGTAATTGTGCACATTGTATAAATAAACTACATTCATTGTGCACATTGTAAAAATGTTTTAAACTAATTGTGCACATTTTGTAAATATACTATATTAATTGTGCACATTGTATAAATATACTACAGTCAGTGCACATTGTAAAAATGTTTTACACTAATTGTGCACATTGTATAAATATACTACAGTCAGTGCACATTGTAAAAATGTTTTACACTAATTGTGCACATTGTATAAATATACTACAGTCATTGTGCACATTGTATAAATATACTACAGTCATTGTGCACATTGTATTAATATTTTACACTAATTGTGCACATTGTTTAAATATACTATATTAATTGTGCATATTGTATAAATATACTACAGTCAGTGCACCTTGTAAACATGTTTACACTAATTGTGCACATTGTATAAATACACTACAGTAATTGTGCACATTGTATAAATATTTTACATTAATTGTGCACATTGTATAAATATACTACAGTAATTGTGCACATTGTATAAATATTTTACATTAATTGTGCACATTGTATAAATATACTACAGTCAGTGCACATTGTAAAAATGTTTTACACTAATTGTGCACATTTTGTAAATATACTATATTAATTGTGCACATTGTATAAATAAATTACGGTAATTGTGCACATTGTATAAATAAACTACAGTCATTGTGCACATTGTATAAATATTTTACACTAATTGTGCACATTGTGTAAATATACTATATTAATTGTGCACATTGTATAAATAAACTACAGTCAGTGCACTTTGTAAAAATGTTTTAAACTAAGTGTTCACATTTTGTAAATATACTATATTAATTGTGCACATTGTAGAAATATACTACAGTCAGTGCACATTGTAAAAATGTTTTACACTAATTGTGCACATTGTATAAATATACTACAGTCAGTGCACATTGTAAAAATGTTTTACACTAATTGTGCACATTGTATAAATATACTACAGTCAGTGCACATTGTAAAATTGTTTTACACTAATTGTGCACATTGTATAAATATACTACAGTCATTGTGCACATTGTATAAATATACTACAGTAATTGTGCACATTGTATAAATATTTTACACTAATTGCGCACATTGTGTAAATATACTATATTAATTGTGCACATTGTATAAATATACTACAGTCATTGTGCACATGGTATAAATATTTTACACTTATTGTGTACATTGTGTAAATATACTACAGTCATTGTGCACATTGTATAAATATTTTACACTAATTGTGCACATTGTGTAAATATACTACAGTCAGTGCACATTGCAAAAATGTTTTACACTAATTGTGCACATTGTATAAATATACTACAGTCAGTGCACATTGTAAAAATGTTTTACACTAATTGTACACATTGTATAAATATACTACAGTCAGTGCACATTGAAAAAATGTTTTACACTAATTTTGCACATTGTATAAATATACAACAGTAATTATGCACATTGTATAAATACACAATGGTAATTGTGCACATTGTATAAATATACTACAGTAATTATGCACATTGTATAAATATTTTACACTAATTGTGCACATTGTGTAAATAAACTATATTAATTGTGCACATTGTATAAATATACTACAGTCAGTGCACATTGTAAAACTGTTTTACACTAATTGTGCACATTGTATAAATATACTACAGTCAGTGCACATTGTAAAAATGTTTTACACTAATTGTGCACATTGTATAAATATACTACAGTCAGTGCACATTGTAAAAATGTTTCACACTAATTGTGCACATTTTGTAAATATACTATATTAATTGTGCACATTGTATAAATAAACTACGGTAATTGTGCACATTGTATAAATAAACTACAGTCATTGTGCACATTGTATAAATATTTTACACTAATTGTGCACATTGTGTAAATATACTATATTAATTGTGCACATTGTATAAATAAACTACAGTCAGTGCACATTGTAAAAATGTTTTAAACTAATTGTGCACATTTTGTAAATATACTATATTAATTATGCACATTGTATAAATATACTACAGTCAGTGCACATTGTAAAAATGTTTTACACTAATTGTGCACATTGTATAAATATACTACAGTCAGTGCACATTGTATAAATACACTACAGCCATTGTGCACATTGTATAAATATTTTACACTAATTGTGCACATTGTGTAAATATACTATATTAATTGTGCACATTGTATAAATATACTACAGTCAGTGCACATTGTAAAAATGTTTTACACTAATTGTACACATTGTATAAATATACTACAGTCAGTGCACATTGTAAAAATGTTTTACACTAATTGTGCACATTGTATAAATATACAACAGTAATTGTGCACATTGTATAAATACACTACAGCCATTGTGCACATTGTATAAATATTTTGCACTAATTGTGCACATTGTATAAATATACTAAAGTCATTGTGCACATTGTATAAATATTTTACACTAATTGTGCACATTGTGTAAATATACTACAGTCAGTGCACATTGAAAAAATGTTTTACACTAATTTTGCACATTGTATAAATAAACAACAGTAATTGTGCACATTGTATAAATACACGATGGTAATTGTGCACATTGTATAAATATACTACAGTAATTATGCACATTGTATAAATATTTTACACTAATTGTGCACATTGTGTAAATAAACTATATTAATTGTGCACATTGTATAAATATACTTCAGTCAGTGCACATTGTAAAAATGTTTTACACTAATTGTGCACATTGTATAAATATACTACAGTCATTGTGCACATTGTATAAATATACTACAGTCATTGTGCACATTCTATTAATATTTTACACTAATTGTGCACATTGTGTAAATATACTATATTAATTGTGCATATTGTATAAATATACTACAGTCAGTGCACCTTGTAAACATGTTTACACTAATTGTGCACATTGTATAAATATACTATATTAATTGTGCACATTGTATAAATAAACTACAGTCAGTGCACATTGTAAAAATATTTTACACTAATTGTGCACATTGTATAAATATACAACAGTAATTGTGCACATTGTATAAATACACTACAGTAATTGTGCACATTGTATAAATATTTTACATTAATTGTGCACATTGTATAAATATACTACAGTAATTGTGCACATTGTATAAATATTTTACATTAATTGTGCACATTGTATAAATATACTACAGTCAGTGCACATTGTAAAAATGTTTTACACTAATTGTGCACATTTTGTAAATATACTATATTAATTGTGCACATTGTATAAATAAACTACGGTAATTGTGCACATTGTATAAATAAACTACATTCATTGTGCAAATTGTAAAAATGTTTTAAACTAATTGTGCACATTTTGTAAATATACTATATTAATTGTGCACATTTTATAAATATACTACAGTCAGTGCACATTGTAAAAATGTTTTACACTAATTGTGCACATTGTATAAATATACTACAGTCAGTGCACATTGTAAAAATGTTTTACACTAATTGTGCACATTGTATAAATATACTACAGTCATTGTGCACATTGTATAAATATACTACAGTCATTGTGCACATTGTATTAATATTTTACACTAATTGTGCACATTGTTTAAATATACTATATTAATTGTGCATATTGTATAAATATACTACAGTCAGTGCACCTTGTAAACATGTTTACACTAATTGTGCACATTGTATAAATATACTATATTAATTGTGCACATTGTATAAATAAACTACAGTCAGTGCACATTGTAAAAATGTTTTACACTAATTGTGCACATTGTATAAATATACAACAGTAATTGTGCACATTGTATAAATACACTACAGTAATTGTGCACATTGTATAAATATTTTACATTAATTGTGCTCATTGTATAAATATACTACAGTAATTGTGCACATTGTATAAATATTTTACATTAATTGTGCACATTGTATAAATATACTACAGTCAGTGCACATTGTAAAAATGTTTCACACTAATTGTGCACATTTTGTAAATATACTATATTAATTGTGCACATTGTATAAATAAACTACGGTAATTGTGCACATTGTATAAATAAACTACAGTCATTGTGCACATTGTATAAATATTTTACACTAATTGTGCACATTGTGTAAATATACTATATTACGTGTGCACATTGTATAAATAAACTACAGTCAGTGCACATTGTAAAAATGTTTTAAACTAATTGTGCACATTTTGTAAATATACTATATTAATTATGCACATTGTATAAATATACTACAGTCAGTGCACATTGTAAAAATGTTTTACACTAATTGTGCACATTGTATAAATATACTACAGTCATTGTGCACATTGTATAAATATACTACAGTAATTGTGCACATTGTATAAATATTTTACACTAATTGTGCACATTGTGTAAATATACTATATTAATTGTGCACATTGTATAAATATACTACAGTAATTGTGCACATTGTATAAATACACTACAGTCATTGTGCACATGGTATAAATATTTTACACTTATTGTGTACATTGTGTAAATATACTACAGTCATTGTGCACATTGTATAAATATTTTACACTAATTGTGCACATTGTGTAAATATACTACAGTCAGTGCACATTGCAAAAATGTTTTACACTAATTGTGCACATTGTATAAATATACTACAGTCAGTGCACATTGTAAAAATGTTTTACACTAATTGTACACATTGTATAAATATACTACAGTCAGTGCACATTGAAAAAATGTTTTACACTAATTTTGCACATTGTATAAATATACAACAGTAATTGTGCACATTGTATAAATACACAATGGTAATTGTGCACATTGTATAAATATACTACAGTAATTATGCACATTGTATAAATATTTTACACTAATTGTGCACATTGTGTAAATAAACTATATTAATTGTGCACATTGTATAAATATACTACAGTCAGTGCACATTGTAAAAATGTTTTACACTAATTGTGCACATTGTATAAATATACTACAGTCAGTGCACATTGTAAAAATGTTTTACACTAATTGTGCACATTGTATAAATATACTACAGTCAATGCACATTGTAAAAATGTTTCACACTAATTGTGCACATTTTGTAAATATAATATATTAATTGTGCACATTGTATAAATAAACTACGGTAATTGTGCACATTGTATAAATAAACTACAGTCATTGTGCACATTGTATAAATATACTACAGTAATTGTGCACATTGTATAAATATTTTACACTAATTGTGCACATTGTGTAAATATACTATATTAATTGTGCACATTGTATAAATAAACTACAGTCAGTGCACATTGTAAAAATGTTTTAAACTAATTGTGCACATTTTGTAAATATACTATATTAATTGTGCACATTGTATAAATATACTACAGTAATTGTGCACATTGTATAAATACACTACAGTCATTGTGCACATGGTATAAATATTTTACACTTATTGTGTACATTGTGTAAATATACTACAGTCATTGTGCACATTGTATAAATATTTTACACTAATTGTGCACATTGTGTAAATATACTACAGTCAGTGCACATTGCAAAAATGTTTTACACTAATTGTGCACATTGTATAAATATACTACAGTCAGTGCACATAGTAAAAATGTTTTACACTAATTGTACACATTGTATAAATATACTACAGTCAGTGCACATTGAAAAAATGTTTTACACTAATTTTGCACATTGTATAAATATACAACAGTAATTGTGCACATTGTATAAATACACAATGGTAATTGTGCACATTGTATAAATATACTACAGTAATTATGCACATTGTATAAATATTTTACACTAATTGTGCACATTGTGTAAATAAACTATATTAATTGTGCACATTGTATAAATATACTACAGTCAGTGCACATTGTAAAAATGTTTTACACTAATTGTGCACATTGTATAAATATACTACAGTCAGTGCACATTGTAAAAATGTTTTACACTAATTGTGCACATTGTATAAATATACTACAGTCAGTGCACATTGTAAAAATGTTTCACACTAATTGTGCACATTTTGTAAATATAATATATTAATTGTGCACATTGTATAAATAAACTACGGTAATTGTGCACATTGTATAAATAAACTACAGTCATTGTGCACATTGTATAAATATTTTACACTAATTGTGCACATTGTGTAAATATACTATATTAATTGTGCACATTGTATAAATAAACTACAGTCAGTGCACATTGTAAAAATGTTTTAAACTAATTGTGCACATTTTGTAAATATACTATATTAATTATGCACATTGTATAAATATACTACAGTCAGTGCACATTGTATAAATACACTACAGCCATTGTGCACATTGTATAAATATTTTACACTAATTGTGCACATTGTGTAAATATACTATATTAATTGTGCACATTGTATAAATATACTACAGTCAGTGCACATTGTAAAAATGTTTTACACTAATTGTGCACATTGTATAAATATACAACAGTAATTGTGCACATTGTATAAATACACTACAGCCATTGTGCACATTGTATAAATATTTTGCACTAATTGTGCACATTGCATAAATATACTAAAGTCATTGTGCACATTGTATAAATATTTTACACTAATTGTGCACATTGTGTAAATATACTACAGTCAGTGCACATTGAAAAAATGTTTTACACTAATTTTGCACATTGTATAAATAAACAACAGTAATTGTGCACATTGTATAAATACACGATGGTAATTGTGCACATTGTATAAATATACTACAGTAATTATGCACATTGTATAAATATTTTACACTAATTGTGCACATTGTGTAAATAAACTACATTCATTGTGCACATTGTAAAAATGTTTTAAACTAATTGTGCACATTTTGTAAATATACTATATTAATTGTGCACATTGTATAAATATACTACAGTCAGTGCACATTGTAAAAATGTTTTACACTAATTGTGCACATTGTATAAATATACTACAGTCAGTGCACATTGTAAAAATGTTTTACACTAATTGTGCACATTGTATAAATATACTACAGTCATTGTGCACATTGTATAAATATACTACAGTCATTGTGCACATTGTATTAATATTTTACACTAATTGTGCACATTGTTTAAATATACTATATTAATTGTGCATATTGTATAAATATACTACAGTCAGTGCACCTTGTAAACATGTTTACACTAATTGTGCACATTGTATAAATATACTATATTAATTGTGCACATTGTATAAATAAACTACAGTCAGTGCACATTGTAAAAATGTTTTACACTAATTGTGCACATTGTATAAATATACAACAGTAATTGTGCACATTGTATAAATACACTACAGTAATTGTGCACATTGTATAAATATTTTACATTAATTGTGCACATTGTATAAATATACTACAGTAATTGTGCACATTGTATAAATATTTTACATTAATTGTGCACATTGTATAAATATACTACAGTCAGTGCACATTGTAAAAATGTTTTACACTAATTGTGCACATTTTGTAAATATACTATATTAATTGTGCACATTGTATAAATAAACTACGGTAATTGTGCACATTGTATAAATAAACTACATTCATTGTGCACATTGTAAAAATGTTTTAAACTAATTGTGCACATTTTGTAAATATACTATATTAATTGTGCACATTGTATAAATATACTACAGTCAGTGCACATTGTAAAAATGTTTTACACTAATTGTGCACATTGTATAAATATACTACAGTCAGTGTGCACATTGTATAAATATACTACAGTCATTGTGCACATTGTATTAATATTTTACACTAATTGTGCACATTGTGTAAATATACTATATTAATTGTGCATATTGTATAAATATACTACAGTCAGTGCACCTTGTAAACATGTTTACACTAATTGTGCACATTGTATAAATATACTATATTAATTGTGCACATTGTATAAATAAACTACAGTCAGTGCACATTGTAAAAATGTTTTACACTAATTGTGCACATTGTATAAATATACAACAGTAATTGTGCACATTGTATAAATACACTACAGTAATTGTGCACATTGTATAAATATTTTACATTAATTGTGCACATTGTATAAATATACTACAGTAATTGTGCACATTGTATAAATATTTTAAATTAATTGTGCACATTGTATAAATATACTACAGTCAGTGCACATTGTAAAAATGTTTTACACTAATTGTGCACATTTTGTAAATATACTATATTAATTGTGCACATTGTATAAATAAATTACGGTAATTGTGCACATTGTATAAATAAACTACAGTCATTGTGCACATTGTATAAATATATTACACTAATTGTGCACATTGTGTAAATATACTATATTAATTGTGCACATTGTATAAATAAACTACAGTCAGTGCACATTGTAAAAATGTTTTAAACTAAGTGTTCACATTTTGTAAATATACTATATTAATTGTGCACATTGTAGAAATATACTACAGTCAGTGCACATTGTAAAAATGTTTTACACTAATTGTGCACATTGTATAAATATACTACAGTCAGTGCACATTGTAAAAATGTTTTACACTAATTGTGCACATTGTATAAATATACTACAGTCAGTGCACATTGTAAAAATGTTTTACACTAATTGTGCACATTGTATAAATATACTACAGTCAGTGCACATTGTAAAATTGTTTTACACTAATTGTGCACATTGTATAAATATACTACAGTCATTGTGCACATTGTATAAATATACTACAGTAATTGTGCACATTGTATAAATATTTTACACTAATTGTGCACATTGTGTAAATATACTATATTAATTGTGCACATTGTATAAATATACTACAGTCAGTGCACATTGTAAAAATGTTTTACACTAATTGTACACATTGTATAAATATACTACAGTCAGTGCACATTGTAAAAATGTTTTACACTAATTGTGCACATTGTATAAATATACAACAGTAATTGTGCACATTGTATAAATACACTACAGTAATTGTGCACATTGTATAAATATTTTACATTAATTGTGCACATTGTATAAATATACTACAGTAATTGTGCACATTGTATAAATATTTTACATTAATTGTGCACATTGTATAAATATACTACAGTCAGTGCACATTGTAAAAATGTTTCACACTAATTGTGCACATTTTGTAAATATACTATATTAATTGTGCACATTGTATAAATAAACTACGGTAATTGTGCACATTGTATAAATAAACTACAGTCATTGTGCACATTGTATAAATATTTTACACTAATTGTGCACATTGTGTAAATATACTATATTAATTGTGCACATTGTATAAATAAACTACAGTCAGTGCACATTGTAAAAATGTTTTAAACTAATTGTGCACATTTTGTAAATATACTATATTAATTATGCACATTGTATAAATATACTACAGTCAGTGCACATTGTAAAAATGTTTTACACTAATTGTGCACATTGTATAAATATACTACAGTCATTGTGCACATTGTATAAATATACTACAGTAATTGTGCACATTGTATAAATATTTTACACTAATTGTGCACATTGTGTAAATATACTATATTAATTGTGCACATTGTATAAATATACTACAGTCATTGTGCACATTGTATAAATACACTACAGTCATTGTGCACATGGTATAAATATTTTACACTTATTGTGTACATTGTGTAAATATACTACAGTCATTGTGCACATTGTATAAATATTTTACACTAATTGTGCACATTGTGTAAATATACTACAGTCAGTGCACATTGCAAAAATGTTTTACACTAATTGTGCACATTGTATAAATATACTACAGTCAGTGCACATTGTAAAAATGTTTTACACTAATTGTACACATTGTATAAATATACTACAGTCAGTGCACATTGAAAAAATGTTTTACACTAATTTTGCACATTGTATAAATATACAACAGTAATTGTGCACATTGTATAAATACACAATGGTAATTGTGCACATTGTATAAATATACTACAGTAATTATGCACATTGTATAAATATTTTACACTAATTGTGCACATTGTGTAAATAAACTATATTAATTGTGCACATTGTATAAATATACTACAGTCAGTGCACATTGTAAAAATGTTTTACACTAATTGTGCACATTGTATAAATATACTACAGTCAGTGCACATTGTAAAAATGTTTTACACTAATTGTGCACATTGTATAAATATACTACAGTCAGTGCACATTGTAAAAATGTTTCACACTAATTGTGCACATTTTGTAAATATAATATATTAATTGTGCACATTGTATAAATAAACTACGGTAATTGTGCACATTGTATAAATAAACTACAGTCATTGTGCACATTGTATAAATATTTTACACTAATTGTGCACATTGTGTAAATATACTATATTAATTGTGCACATTGTATAAATAAACTACAGTCAGTGCACATTGTAAAAATGTTTTAAACTAATTGTGCACATTTTGTAAATATACTATATTAATTATGCACATTGTATAAATATACTACAGTCAGTGCACATTGTAAAAATGTTTTACACTAATTGTGCACATTGTATAAATATACTACAGTCAGTGCACATTGTATAAATACACTACAGCCATTGTGCACATTGTATAAATATTTTACACTAATTGTGCACATTGTGTAAATATACTATATTAATTGTGCACATTGTATAAATATACTACAGTCAGTGCACATTGTAAAAATGTTTTACACTAATTGTACACATTGTATAAATATACTACAGTCAGTGCACATTGTAAAAATGTTTTACACTAATTGTGCACATTGTATAAATATACAACAGTAATTGTGCACATTGTATAAATACACTACAGCCAATGTGCACATTGTATAAATATTTTGCACTAATTGTGCACATTGTATAAATATACTAAAGTCATTGTGCACATTGTATAAATATTTTACACTAATTGTGCACATTGTGTAAATATACTACAGTCAGTGCACATTGAAAAAATGTTTTACACTAATTTTGCACATTGTATAAATAAACAACAGTAATTATGCACATTGTATAAATACACGATGGTAATTGTGCACATTGTATAAATATACTACTGTAATTATGCACATTGTATAAATATTTTACACTAATTGTGCACATTGTGTAAATAAACTATATTAATTGTGCACATTGTATAAATATACTTCAGTCAGTGCACATTGTAAAAATGTTTTACACTAATTGTGCACATTGTATAAATATACTACAGTCAGTGCACATTGCAAAAATGTTTTACACTAATTGTGCACATTGTATAAATATACTACAGTCAGTGCACATTGTAAAAATGTTTTACACTAATTGTGCACATTGTATAAATATACTACAGTCAGTGCACATTGCAAAAATGTTTTACACTAATTATGCACATTGTATAAATATACTACAGTCAGTGCACATTGTAAAATGTTTTACACTAATTGTGCACATTGTATAAATATACTACAGTCATTGTGCACATTGTATAAATATACTACAGTCATTGTGCACATTGTATTAATATTTTACACTAATTGTGCACATTGTTTAAATATACTATATTAATTGTGCATATTGTATAAATATACTACAGTCAGTGCACCTTGTAAACATGTTTACACTAATTGTGCACATTGTATAAATATACTATATTAATTGTGCACATTGTATAAATAAACTACAGTCAGTGCACATTGTAAAAATGTTTTACACTAATTGTGCACATTGTATAAATATACAACAGTAATTGTGCACATTGTATAAATACACTACAGTAATTGTGCACATTGTATAAATATTTTACATTAATTGTGCACATTGTATAAATAGACTACAGTAATTGTGCACATTGTATAAATATTTTACATTAATTGTGCACATTGTATAAATATACTTCAGTCAGTGCACATTGTAAAAATGTTTTACACTAATTGTGCACATTGTATAAATATACTACAGTCATTGTGCACATTGTATAAATATACTACAGTCATTGTGCACATTCTATTAATATTTTACACTAATTGTGCACATTGTGTAAATATACTATATTAATTGTGCATATTGTATAAATATACTACAGTCAGTGCACCTTGTAAACATGTTTACACTAATTGTGCACATTGTATAAATATACTATATTAATTGTGCACATTGTATAAATAAACTACAGTCAGTGCACATTGTAAAAATATTTTACACTAATTGTGCACATTGTATAAATATACAACAGTAATTGTGCACATTGTATAAATACACTACAGTAATTGTGCACATTGTATAAATATTTTACATTAATTGTGCACATTGTATAAATATACTACAGTAATTGTGCACATTGTATAAATATTTTACATTAATTGTGCACATTGTATAAATATACTACAGTCAGTGCACATTGTAAAAATGTTTCACACTAATTGTGCACATTTTGTAAATATAATATATTAATTGTGCACATTGTATAAATAAACTACGGTAATTGTGCACATTGTATAAATAAACTACAGTCATTGTGCACATTGTATAAATATTTTACACTAATTGTGCACATTGTGTAAATATACTATATTAATTGTGCACATTGTATAAATAAACTACAGTCAGTGCACATTGTAAAAATGTTTTAAACTAATTGTGCACATTTTGTAAATATACTATATTAATTATGCACATTGTATAAATATACTACAGTCAGTGCACATTGTAAAAATGTTTTACACTAATTGTGCACATTGTATAAATATACTACAGTCAGTGCACATTGTATAAATACACTACAGCCATTGTGCACATTGTATAAATATTTTACACTAATTGTGCACATTGTGTAAATATACTATATTAATTGTGCACATTGTATAAATATACTACAGTCAGTGCACATTGTAAAAATGTTTTACACTAATTGTACACATTGTATAAATATACTACAGTCAGTGCACATTGTAAAAATGTTTTACACTAATTGTGCACATTGTATAAATATACAACAGTAATTGTGCACATTGTATAAATACACTACAGCCATTGTGCACATTGTATAAATATTTTGCACTAATTGTGCACATTGTATAAATATACTAAAGTCATTGTGCACATTGTATAAATATTTTACACTAATTGTGCACATTGTGTAAATATACTACAGTCAGTGCACATTGAAAAAATGTTTTACACTAATTTTGCACATTGTATAAATAAACAACAGTAATTATGCACATTGTATAAATACACGATGGTAATTGTGCACATTGTATAAATATACTACTGTAATTATGCACATTGTATAAATATTTTACACTAATTGTGCACATTGTGTAAATAAACTATATTAATTGTGCACATTGTATAAATATACTTCAGTCAGTGCACATTGTAAAAATGTTTTACACTAATTGTGCACATTGTATAAATATACTACAGTCAGTGCACATTGCAAAAATGTTTTACACTAATTGTGCACATTGTATAAATATACTACAGTCAGTGCACATTGTAAAAATGTTTCACACTAATTGTGCACATTTTGTAAATATAATATATTAATTGTGCACATTGTATAAATAAACTACGGTAATTGTGCACATTGTATAAATAAACTACAGTCATTGTGCACATTGTATAAATATTTTACACTAATTGTGCACATTGTGTAAATATACTATATTAATTGTGCACATTGTATAAATAAACTACAGTCAGTGCACATTGTAAAAATGTTTTACACTAATTGTGCACATTGTATAAATATACTACAGTCAGTGCACATTGTAAAAATGTTTTACACTAATTGTACACATTGTATAAATATACTACAGTCAGTGCACATTGAAAAAATGTTTTACACTAATTTTGCACATTGTATAAATATACAACAGTAATTGTGCACATTGTATAAATACACAATGGTAATTGTGCACATTGTATAAATATACTACAGTAATTATGCACATTGTATAAATATTTTACACTAATTGTGCACATTGTGTAAATAAACTATATTAATTGTGCACATTGTATAAATATACTACAGTCAGTGCACATTGTAAAAATGTTTTACACTAATTGTGCACATTGTATAAATATACTACAGTCAGTGCACATTGTAAAAATGTTTTACACTAATTGTGCACATTGTATAAATATACTACAGTCAGTGCACATTGTAAAAATGTTTCACACTAATTGTGCACATTTTGTAAATATAATATATTAATTGTGCACATTGTATAAATAAACTACGGTAATTGTGCACATTGTATAAATAAACTACAGTCATTGTGCACATTGTATAAATATTTTACACTAATTGTGCACATTGTGTAAATATACTATATTAATTGTGCACATTGTATAAATAAACTACAGTCAGTGCACATTGTAAAAATGTTTTAAACTAATTGTGCACATTTTGTAAATATACTATATTAATTATGCACATTGTATAAATATACTACAGTCAGTGCACATTGTAAAAATGTTTTACACTAATTGTGCACATTGTATAAATATACTACAGTCAGTGCACATTGTATAAATACACTACAGCCATTGTGCACATTGTATAAATATTTTACACTAATTGTGCACATTGTGTAAATATACTATATTAATTGTGCACATTGTATAAATATACTACAGTCAGTGCACATTGTAAAAATGTTTTACACTAATTGTACACATTGTATAAATATACTACAGTCAGTGCACATTGTAAAAATGTTTTACACTAATTGTGCACATTGTATAAATATACAACAGTAATTGTGCACATTGTATAAATACACTACAGCCATTGTGCACATTGTATAAATATTTTGCACTAATTGTGCACATTGTATAAATATACTAAAGTCATTGTGCACATTGTATAAATATTTTACACTAATTGTGCACATTGTGTAAATATACTACAGTCAGTGCACATTGAAAAAATGTTTTACACTAATTTTGCACATTGTATAAATAAACAACAGTAATTATGCACATTGTATAAATACACGATGGTAATTGTGCACATTGTATAAATATACTACTGTAATTATGCACATTGTATAAATATTTTACACTAATTGTGCACATTGTGTAAATAAACTATATTAATTGTGCACATTGTATAAATATACTTCAGTCAGTGCACATTGTAAAAATGTTTTACACTAATTGTGCACATTGTATAAATATACTACAGTCAGTGCACATTGCAAAAATGTTTTACACTAATTGTGCACATTGTATAAATATACTACAGTCAGTGCACATTGTAAAAATGTTTTACACTAATTGTGCACATTGTATAAATATACTACAGTCAGTGCACATTGCAAAAATGTTTTACACTAATTATGCACATTGTATAAATATACTACAGTCAGTGCACATTGTAAAATGTTTTACACTAATTGTGCACATTGTATAAATATACTACAGTCATTGTGCACATTGTATAAATATACTACAGTCATTGTGCACATTGTATTAATATTTTACACTAATTGTGCACATTGTTTAAATATACTATATTAATTGTGCATATTGTATAAATATACTACAGTCAGTGCACCTTGTAAACATGTTTACACTAATTGTGCACATTGTATAAATATACTATATTAATTGTGCACATTGTATAAATAAACTACAGTCAGTGCACATTGTAAAAATGTTTTACACTAATTGTGCACATTGTATAAATATACAACAGTAATTGTGCACATTGTATAAATACACTACAGTAATTGTGCACATTGTATAAATATTTTACATTAATTGTGCACATTGTATAAATAGACTACAGTAATTGTGCACATTGTATAAATATTTTACATTAATTGTGCACATTGTATAAATATACTTCAGTCAGTGCACATTGTAAAAATGTTTTACACTAATTGTGCACATTGTATAAATATACTACAGTCATTGTGCACATTGTATAAATATACTACAGTCATTGTGCACATTCTATTAATATTTTACACTAATTGTGCACATTGTGTAAATATACTATATTAATTGTGCATATTGTATAAATATACTACAGTCAGTGCACCTTGTAAACATGTTTACACTAATTGTGCACATTGTATAAATATACTATATTAATTGTGCACATTGTATAAATAAACTACAGTCAGTGCACATTGTAAAAATATTTTACACTAATTGTGCACATTGTATAAATATACAACAGTAATTGTGCACATTGTATAAATACACTACAGTAATTGTGCACATTGTATAAATATTTTACATTAATTGTGCACATTGTATAAATATACTACAGTAATTGTGCACATTGTATAAATATTTTACATTAATTGTGCACATTGTATAAATATACTACAGTCAGTGCACATTGTAAAAATGTTTCACACTAATTGTGCACATTTTGTAAATATACTATATTAATTGTGCACATTGTATAAATAAACTACGGTAATTGTGCACATTGTATAAATAAACTACAGTCATTGTGCACATTGTATAAATATTTTACACTAATTGTGCACATTGTGTAAATATACTATATTAATTGTGCACATTGTATAAATAAACTACAGTCAGTGCACATTGTAAAAATGTTTTAAACTAATTGTGCACATTTTGTAAATATACTATATTAATTATGCACATTGTATAAATATACTACAGTCAGTGCACATTGTAAAAATGTTTTACACTAATTGTGCACATTGTATAAATATACTACAGTCATTGTGCACATTGTATAAATATACTACAGTAATTGTGCACATTGTATAAATATTTTACACTAATTGTGCACATTGTGTAAATATACTATATTAATTGTGCACATTGTATAAATATACTACAGTCATTGTGCACATTGTATAAATACACTACAGTCATTGTGCACATGGTATAAATATTTTACACTTATTGTGTACATTGTGTAAATATACTACAGTCATTGTGCACATTGTATAAATATTTTACACTAATTGTGCACATTGTGTAAATATACTACAGTCAGTGCACATTGCAAAAATGTTTTACACTAATTGTGCACATTGTATAAATATACTACAGTCAGTGCACATTGTAAAAATGTTTTACACTAATTGTACACATTGTATAAATATACTACAGTCAGTGCACATTGAAAAAATGTTTTACACTAATTTTGCACATTGTATAAATATACAACAGTAATTGTGCACATTGTATAAATACACAATGGTAATTGTGCACATTGTATAAATATACTACAGTAATTATGCACATTGTATAAATATTTTACACTAATTGTGCACATTGTGTAAATAAACTATATTAATTGTGCACATTGTATAAATATACTACAGTCAGTGCACATTGTAAAAATGTTTTACACTAATTGTGCACATTGTATAAATATACTACAGTCAGTGCACATTGTAAAAATGTTTTACACTAATTGTGCACATTGTATAAATATACTACAGTCAGTGCACATTGTAAAAATGTTTCACACTAATTGTGCACATTTTGTAAATATAATATATTAATTGTGCACATTGTATAAATAAACTACGGTAATTGTGCACATTGTATAAATAAAGTACAGTCATTGTGCACATTGTATAAATATTTTACACTAATTGTGCACATTGTGTAAATATACTATATTAATTGTGCACATTGTATAAATAAACTACAGTCAGTGCACATTGTAAAAATGTTTTAAACTAATTGTGCACATTTTGTAAATATACTATATTAATTATGCACATTGTATAAATATACTACAGTCAGTGCACATTGTAAAAATGTTTTACACTAATTGTGCACATTGTATAAATATACTACAGTCAGTGCACATTGTATAAATACACTACAGCCATTGTGCACATTGTATAAATATTTTACACTAATTGTGCACATTGTGTAAATATACTATATTAATTGTGCACATTGTATAAATATACTACAGTCAGTGCACATTGTAAAAATGTTTTACACTAATTGTACACATTGTATAAATATACTACAGTCAGTGCACATTGTAAAAATGTTTTACACTAATTGTGCACATTGTATAAATATACAACAGTAATTGTGCACATTGTATAAATACACTACAGCCATTGTGCACATTGTATAAATATTTTGCACTAATTGTGCACATTGTATAAATATACTAAAGTCATTGTGCACATTGTATAAATATTTTACACTAATTGTGCACATTGTGTAAATATACTACAGTCAGTGCACATTGAAAAAATGTTTTACACTAATTTTGCACATTGTATAAATAAACAACAGTAATTATGCACATTGTATAAATACACGATGGTAATTGTGCACATTGTATAAATATACTACTGTAATTATGCACATTGTATAAATATTTTACACTAATTGTGCACATTGTGTAAATAAACTATATTAATTGTGCACATTGTATAAATATACTTCAGTCAGTGCACATTGTAAAAATGTTTTACACTAATTGTGCACATTGTATAAATATACTACAGTCAGTGCACATTGCAAAAATGTTTTACACTAATTGTGCACATTGTATAAATATACTACAGTCAGTGCACATTGTAAAAATGTTTTACACTAATTGTGCACATTGTATAAATATACTACAGTCAGTGTGCACATTGTATAAATATACTACAGTCATTGTGCACATTGTATTAATATTTTACACTAATTGTGCACATTGTGTAAATATACTATATTAATTGTGCATATTGTATAAATATACTACAGTCAGTGCACCTTGTAAACATGTTTACACTAATTGTGCACATTGTATAAATATACTATATTAATTGTGCACATTGTATAAATAAACTACAGTCAGTGCACATTGTAAAAATGTTTTACACTAATTGTGCACATTGTATAAATATACAACAGTAATTGTGCACATTGTATAAATACACTACAGTAATTGTGCACATTGTATAAATATTTTACATTAATTGTGCACATTGTATAAATATACTACAGTAATTGTGCACATTGTATAAATATTTTAAATTAATTGTGCACATTGTATAAATATACTACAGTCAGTGCACATTGTAAAAATGTTTTACACTAATTGTGCACATTTTGTAAATATACTATATTAATTGTGCACATTGTATAAATAAATTACGGTAATTGTGCACAATGTATAAATAAACTACAGTCATTGTGCACATTGTATAAATATATTACACTAATTGTGCACATTGTGTAAATATACTATATTAATTGTGCACATTGTATAAATAAACTACAGTCAGTGCACATTGTAAAAATGTTTTAAACTAAGTGTTCACATTTTGTAAATATACTATATTAATTGTGCACATTGTAGAAATATACTACAGTCAGTGCACATTGTAAAAATGTTTTACACTAATTGTGCACATTGTATAAATATACTACAGTCAGTGCACATTGTAAAAATGTTTTACACTAATTGTGCACATTGTATAAATATACTACAGTCAGTGCACATTGTAAAAATGTTTTACACTAATTGTGCACATTGTATAAATATACTACAGTCAGTGCACATTGTAAAATTGTTTTACACTAATTGTGCACATTGTATAAATATACTACAGTCATTGTGCACATTGTATAAATATACTACAGTAATTGTGCACATTGTATAAATATTTTACACTAATTGTGCACATTGTGTAAATATACTATATTAATTGTGCACATTGTATAAATATACTACAGTCAGTGCACATTGTAAAAATGTTTTACACTAATTGTACACATTGTATAAATATACTACAGTCAGTGCACATTGTAAAAATGTTTTACACTAATTGTGCACATTGTATAAATATACAACAGTAATTGTGCACATTGTATAAATACACTACAGTAATTGTGCACATTGTATAAATATTTTACATTAATTGTGCACATTGTATAAATATACTACAGTAATTGTGCACATTGTATAAATATTTTACATTAATTGTGCACATTGTATAAATATACTACAGTCAGTGCACATTGTAAAAATGTTTCACACTAATTGTGCACATTTTGTAAATATACTATATTAATTGTGCACATTGTATAAATAAACTACGGTAATTGTGCACATTGTATAAATAAACTACAGTCATTGTGCACATTGTATAAATATTTTACACTAATTGTGCACATTGTGTAAATATACTATATTAATTGTGCACATTGTATAAATAAACTACAGTCAGTGCACATTGTAAAAATGTTTTAAACTAATTGTGCACATTTTGTAAATATACTATATTAATTATGCACATTGTATAAATATACTACAGTCAGTGCACATTGTAAAAATGTTTTACACTAATTGTGCACATTGTATAAATATACTACAGTCATTGTGCACATTGTATAAATACACTACAGTAATTGTGCACATTGTATAAATATTTTACATTAATTGTGCACATTGTATAAATAGACTACAGTAATTGTGCACATTGTATAAATATTTTACATTAATTGTGCACATTGTATAAATATACTTCAGTCAGTGCACATTGTAAAAATGTTTTACACTAATTGTGCACATTGTATAAATATACTACAGTCATTGTGCACATTGTATAAATATACTACAGTCATTGTGCACATTCTATTAATATTTTACACTAATTGTGCACATTGTGTAAATATACTATATTAATTGTGCATATTGTATAAATATACTACAGTCAGTGCACCTTGTAAACATGTTTACACTAATTGTGCACATTGTATAAATATACTATATTAATTGTGCACATTGTATAAATAAACTACAGTCAGTGCACATTGTAAAAATATTTTACACTAATTGTGCACATTGTATAAATATACAACAGTAATTGTGCACATTGTATAAATACACTACAGTAATTGTGCACATTGTATAAATATTTTACATTAATTGTGCACATTGTATAAATATACTACAGTAATTGTGCACATTGTATAAATATTTTACATTAATTGTGCACATTGTATAAATATACTACAGTCAGTGCACATTGTAAAAATGTTTCACACTAATTGTGCACATTTTGTAAATATAATATATTAATTGTGCACATTGTATAAATAAACTACGGTAATTGTGCACATTGTATAAATAAACTACAGTCATTGTGCACATTGTATAAATATTTTACACTAATTGTGCACATTGTGTAAATATACTATATTAATTGTGCACATTGTATAAATAAACTACAGTCAGTGCACATTGTAAAAATGTTTTAAACTAATTGTGCACATTTTGTAAATATACTATATTAATTATGCACATTGTATAAATATACTACAGTCAGTGCACATTGTAAAAATGTTTTACACTAATTGTGCACATTGTATAAATATACTACAGTCAGTGCACATTGTATAAATACACTACAGCCATTGTGCACATTGTATAAATATTTTACACTAATTGTGCACATTGTGTAAATATACTATATTAATTGTGCACATTGTATAAATATACTACAGTCAGTGCACATTGTAAAAATGTTTTACACTAATTGTACACATTGTATAAATATACTACAGTCAGTGCACATTGTAAAAATGTTTTACACTAATTGTGCACATTGTATAAATATACAACAGTAATTGTGCACATTGTATAAATACACTACAGCCATTGTGCACATTGTATAAATATTTTGCACTAATTGTGCACATTGTATAAATATACTAAAGTCATTGTGCACATTGTATAAATATTTTACACTAATTGTGCACATTGTGTAAATATACTACAGTCAGTGCACATTGAAAAAATGTTTTACACTAATTTTGCACATTGTATAAATAAACAACAGTAATTATGCACATTGTATAAATACACGATGGTAATTGTGCACATTGTATAAATATACTACTGTAATTATGCACATTGTATAAATATTTTACACTAATTGTGCACATTGTGTAAATAAACTATATTAATTGTGCACATTGTATAAATATACTTCAGTCAGTGCACATTGTAAAAATGTTTTACACTAATTGTGCACATTGTATAAATATACTACAGTCAGTGCACATTGCAAAAATGTTTTACACTAATTGTGCACATTGTATAAATATACTACAGTCAGTGCACATTGTAAAAATGTTTCACACTAATTGTGCACATTTTGTAAATATAATATATTAATTGTGCACATTGTATAAATAAACTACGGTAATTGTGCACATTGTATAAATAAACTACAGTCATTGTGCACATTGTATAAATATTTTACACTAATTGTGCACATTGTGTAAATATACTATATTAATTGTGCACATTGTATAAATAAACTACAGTCAGTGCACATTGTAAAAATGTTTTACACTAATTGTGCACATTGTATAAATATACTACAGTCAGTGCACATTGTAAAAATGTTTTACACTAATTGTACACATTGTATAAATATACTACAGTCAGTGCACATTGAAAAAATGTTTTACACTAATTTTGCACATTGTATAAATATACAACAGTAATTGTGCACATTGTATAAATACACAATGGTAATTGTGCACATTGTATAAATATACTACAGTAATTATGCACATTGTATAAATATTTTACACTAATTGTGCACATTGTGTAAATAAACTATATTAATTGTGCACATTGTATAAATATACTACAGTCAGTGCACATTGTAAAAATGTTTTACACTAATTGTGCACATTGTATAAATATACTACAGTCAGTGCACATTGTAAAAATGTTTTACACTAATTGTGCACATTGTATAAATATACTACAGTCAGTGCACATTGTAAAAATGTTTCACACTAATTGTGCACATTTTGTAAATATAATATATTAATTGTGCACATTGTATAAATAAACTACGGTAATTGTGCACATTGTATAAATAAACTACAGTCATTGTGCACATTGTATAAATATTTTACACTAATTGTGCACATTGTGTAAATATACTATATTAATTGTGCACATTGTATAAATAAACTACAGTCAGTGCACATTGTAAAAATGTTTTAAACTAATTGTGCACATTTTGTAAATATACTATATTAATTATGCACATTGTATAAATATACTACAGTCAGTGCACATTGTAAAAATGTTTTACACTAATTGTGCACATTGTATAAATATACTACAGTCAGTGCACATTGTATAAATACACTACAGCCATTGTGCACATTGTATAAATATTTTACACTAATTGTGCACATTGTGTAAATATACTATATTAATTGTGCACATTGTATAAATATACTACAGTCAGTGCACATTGTAAAAATGTTTTACACTAATTGTACACATTGTATAAATATACTACAGTCAGTGCACATTGTAAAAATGTTTTACACTAATTGTGCACATTGTATAAATATACAACAGTAATTGTGCACATTGTATAAATACACTACAGCCATTGTGCACATTGTATAAATATTTTGCACTAATTGTGCACATTGTATAAATATACTAAAGTCATTGTGCACATTGTATAAATATTTTACACTAATTGTGCACATTGTGTAAATATACTACAGTCAGTGCACATTGAAAAAATGTTTTACACTAATTTTGCACATTGTATAAATAAACAACAGTAATTATGCACATTGTATAAATACACGATGGTAATTGTGCACATTGTATAAATATACTACTGTAATTATGCACATTGTATAAATATTTTACACTAATTGTGCACATTGTGTAAATAAACTATATTAATTGTGCACATTGTATAAATATACTTCAGTCAGTGCACATTGTAAAAATGTTTTACACTAATTGTGCACATTGTATAAATATACTACAGTCAGTGCACATTGCAAAAATGTTTTACACTAATTGTGCACATTGTATAAATATACTACAGTCAGTGCACATTGTAAAAATGTTTTACACTAATTGTGCACATTGTATAAATATACTACAGTCAGTGCACATTGCAAAAATGTTTTACACTAATTATGCACATTGTATAAATATACTACAGTCAGTGCACATTGTAAAATGTTTTACACTAATTGTGCACATTGTATAAATATACTACAGTCATTGTGCACATTGTATAAATATACTACAGTCATTGTGCACATTGTATTAATATTTTACACTAATTGTGCACATTGTTTAAATATACTATATTAATTGTGCATATTGTATAAATATACTACAGTCAGTGCACCTTGTAAACATGTTTACACTAATTGTGCACATTGTATAAATATACTATATTAATTGTGCACATTGTATAAATAAACTACAGTCAGTGCACATTGTAAAAATGTTTTACACTAATTGTGCACATTGTATAAATATACAACAGTAATTGTGCACATTGTATAAATACACTACAGTAATTGTGCACATTGTATAAATATTTTACATTAATTGTGCACATTGTATAAATAGACTACAGTAATTGTGCACATTGTATAAATATTTTACATTAATTGTGCACATTGTATAAATATACTTCAGTCAGTGCACATTGTAAAAATGTTTTACACTAATTGTGCACATTGTATAAATATACTACAGTCATTGTGCACATTGTATAAATATACTACAGTCATTGTGCACATTCTATTAATATTTTACACTAATTGTGCACATTGTGTAAATATACTATATTAATTGTGCATATTGTATAAATATACTACAGTCAGTGCACCTTGTAAACATGTTTACACTAATTGTGCACATTGTATAAATATACTATATTAATTGTGCACATTGTATAAATAAACTACAGTCAGTGCACATTGTAAAAATATTTTACACTAATTGTGCACATTGTATAAATATACAACAGTAATTGTGCACATTGTATAAATACACTACAGTAATTGTGCACATTGTATAAATATTTTACATTAATTGTGCACATTGTATAAATATACTACAGTAATTGTGCACATTGTATAAATATTTTACATTAATTGTGCACATTGTATAAATATACTACAGTCAGTGCACATTGTAAAAATGTTTCACACTAATTGTGCACATTTTGTAAATATACTATATTAATTGTGCACATTGTATAAATAAACTACGGTAATTGTGCACATTGTATAAATAAACTACAGTCATTGTGCACATTGTATAAATATTTTACACTAATTGTGCACATTGTGTAAATATACTATATTAATTGTGCACATTGTATAAATAAACTACAGTCAGTGCACATTGTAAAAATGTTTTAAACTAATTGTGCACATTTTGTAAATATACTATATTAATTATGCACATTGTATAAATATACTACAGTCAGTGCACATTGTAAAAATGTTTTACACTAATTGTGCACATTGTATAAATATACTACAGTCATTGTGCACATTGTATAAATATACTACAGTAATTGTGCACATTGTATAAATATTTTACACTAATTGTGCACATTGTGTAAATATACTATATTAATTGTGCACATTGTATAAATATACTACAGTCATTGTGCACATTGTATAAATACACTACAGTCATTGTGCACATGGTATAAATATTTTACACTTATTGTGTACATTGTGTAAATATACTACAGTCATTGTGCACATTGTATAAATATTTTACACTAATTGTGCACATTGTGTAAATATACTACAGTCAGTGCACATTGCAAAAATGTTTTACACTAATTGTGCACATTGTATAAATATACTACAGTCAGTGCACATTGTAAAAATGTTTTACACTAATTGTACACATTGTATAAATATACTACAGTCAGTGCACATTGAAAAAATGTTTTACACTAATTTTGCACATTGTATAAATATACAACAGTAATTGTGCACATTGTATAAATACACAATGGTAATTGTGCACATTGTATAAATATACTACAGTAATTATGCACATTGTATAAATATTTTACACTAATTGTGCACATTGTGTAAATAAACTATATTAATTGTGCACATTGTATAAATATACTACAGTCAGTGCACATTGTAAAAATGTTTTACACTAATTGTGCACATTGTATAAATATACTACAGTCAGTGCACATTGTAAAAATGTTTTACACTAATTGTGCACATTGTATAAATATACTACAGTCAGTGCACATTGTAAAAATGTTTCACACTAATTGTGCACATTTTGTAAATATAATATATTAATTGTGCACATTGTATAAATAAACTACGGTAATTGTGCACATTGTATAAATAAAGTACAGTCATTGTGCACATTGTATAAATATTTTACACTAATTGTGCACATTGTGTAAATATACTATATTAATTGTGCACATTGTATAAATAAACTACAGTCAGTGCACATTGTAAAAATGTTTTAAACTAATTGTGCACATTTTGTAAATATACTATATTAATTATGCACATTGTATAAATATACTACAGTCAGTGCACATTGTAAAAATGTTTTACACTAATTGTGCACATTGTATAAATATACTACAGTCAGTGCACATTGTATAAATACACTACAGCCATTGTGCACATTGTATAAATATTTTACACTAATTGTGCACATTGTGTAAATATACTATATTAATTGTGCACATTGTATAAATATACTACAGTCAGTGCACATTGTAAAAATGTTTTACACTAATTGTACACATTGTATAAATATACTACAGTCAGTGCACATTGTAAAAATGTTTTACACTAATTGTGCACATTGTATAAATATACAACAGTAATTGTGCACATTGTATAAATACACTACAGCCATTGTGCACATTGTATAAATATTTTGCACTAATTGTGCACATTGTATAAATATACTAAAGTCATTGTGCACATTGTATAAATATTTTACACTAATTGTGCACATTGTGTAAATATACTACAGTCAGTGCACATTGAAAAAATGTTTTACACTAATTTTGCACATTGTATAAATAAACAACAGTAATTATGCACATTGTATAAATACACGATGGTAATTGTGCACATTGTATAAATATACTACTGTAATTATGCACATTGTATAAATATTTTACACTAATTGTGCACATTGTGTAAATAAACTATATTAATTGTGCACATTGTATAAATATACTTCAGTCAGTGCACATTGTAAAAATGTTTTACACTAATTGTGCACATTGTATAAATATACTACAGTCAGTGCACATTGCAAAAATGTTTTACACTAATTGTGCACATTGTATAAATATACTACAGTCAGTGCACATTGTAAAAATGTTTTACACTAATTGTGCACATTGTATAAATATACTACAGTCAGTGTGCACATTGTATAAATATACTACAGTCATTGTGCACATTGTATTAATATTTTACACTAATTGTGCACATTGTGTAAATATACTATATTAATTGTGCATATTGTATAAATATACTACAGTCAGTGCACCTTGTAAACATGTTTACACTAATTGTGCACATTGTATAAATATACTATATTAATTGTGCACATTGTATAAATAAACTACAGTCAGTGCACATTGTAAAAATGTTTTACACTAATTGTGCACATTGTATAAATATACAACAGTAATTGTGCACATTGTATAAATACACTACAGTAATTGTGCACATTGTATAAATATTTTACATTAATTGTGCACATTGTATAAATATACTACAGTAATTGTGCACATTGTATAAATATTTTAAATTAATTGTGCACATTGTATAAATATACTACAGTCAGTGCACATTGTAAAAATGTTTTACACTAATTGTGCACATTTTGTAAATATACTATATTAATTGTGCACATTGTATAAATAAATTACGGTAATTGTGCACAATGTATAAATAAACTACAGTCATTGTGCACATTGTATAAATATATTACACTAATTGTGCACATTGTGTAAATATACTATATTAATTGTGCACATTGTATAAATAAACTACAGTCAGTGCACATTGTAAAAATGTTTTAAACTAAGTGTTCACATTTTGTAAATATACTATATTAATTGTGCACATTGTAGAAATATACTACAGTCAGTGCACATTGTAAAAATGTTTTACACTAATTGTGCACATTGTATAAATATACTACAGTCAGTGCACATTGTAAAAATGTTTTACACTAATTGTGCACATTGTATAAATATACTACAGTCAGTGCACATTGTAAAAATGTTTTACACTAATTGTGCACATTGTATAAATATACTACAGTCAGTGCACATTGTAAAATTGTTTTACACTAATTGTGCACATTGTATAAATATACTACAGTCATTGTGCACATTGTATAAATATACTACAGTAATTGTGCACATTGTATAAATATTTTACACTAATTGTGCACATTGTGTAAATATACTATATTAATTGTGCACATTGTATAAATATACTACAGTCAGTGCACATTGTAAAAATGTTTTACACTAATTGTACACATTGTATAAATATACTACAGTCAGTGCACATTGTAAAAATGTTTTACACTAATTGTGCACATTGTATAAATATACAACAGTAATTGTGCACATTGTATAAATACACTACAGTAATTGTGCACATTGTATAAATATTTTACATTAATTGTGCACATTGTATAAATATACTACAGTAATTGTGCACATTGTATAAATATTTTACATTAATTGTGCACATTGTATAAATATACTACAGTCAGTGCACATTGTAAAAATGTTTCACACTAATTGTGCACATTTTGTAAATATACTATATTAATTGTGCACATTGTATAAATAAACTACGGTAATTGTGCACATTGTATAAATAAACTACAGTCATTGTGCACATTGTATAAATATTTTACACTAATTGTGCACATTGTGTAAATATACTATATTAATTGTGCACATTGTATAAATAAACTACAGTCAGTGCACATTGTAAAAATGTTTTAAACTAATTGTGCACATTTTGTAAATATACTATATTAATTATGCACATTGTATAAATATACTACAGTCAGTGCACATTGTAAAAATGTTTTACACTAATTGTGCACATTGTATAAATATACTACAGTCATTGTGCACATTGTATAAATATACTACAGTAATTGTGCACATTGTATAAATATTTTACACTAATTGTGCACATTGTGTAAATATACTATATTAATTGTGCACATTGTATAAATATACTACAGTCATTGTGCACATTGTATAAATACACTACAGTCATTGTGCACATGGTATAAATATTTTACACTTATTGTGTACATTGTGTAAATATACTACAGTCATTGTGCACATTGTATAAATATTTTACACTAATTGTGCACATTGTGTAAATATACTACAGTCAGTGCACATTGCAAAAATGTTTTACACTAATTGTGCACATTGTATAAATATACTACAGTCAGTGCACATTGTAAAAATGTTTTACACTAATTGTACACATTGTATAAATATACTACAGTCAGTGCACATTGAAAAAATGTTTTACACTAATTTTGCACATTGTATAAATATACAACAGTAATTGTGCACATTGTATAAATACACAATGGTAATTGTGCACATTGTATAAATATACTACAGTAATTATGCACATTGTATAAATATTTTACACTAATTGTGCACATTGTGTAAATAAACTATATTAATTGTGCACATTGTATAAATATACTACAGTCAGTGCACATTGTAAAAATGTTTTACACTAATTGTGCACATTGTATAAATATACTACAGTCAGTGCACATTGTAAAAATGTTTTACACTAATTGTGCACATTGTATAAATATACTACAGTCAGTGCACATTGTAAAAATGTTTCACACTAATTGTGCACATTTTGTAAATATAATATATTAATTGTGCACATTGTATAAATAAACTACGGTAATTGTGCACATTGTATAAATAAACTACAGTCATTGTGCACATTGTATAAATATTTTACACTAATTGTGCACATTGTGTAAATATACTATATTAATTGTGCACATTGTATAAATAAACTACAGTCAGTGCACATTGTAAAAATGTTTTAAACTAATTGTGCACATTTTGTAAATATACTATATTAATTATGCACATTGTATAAATATACTACAGTCAGTGCACATTGTAAAAATGTTTTACACTAATTGTGCACATTGTATAAATATACTACAGTCAGTGCACATTGTATAAATACACTACAGCCATTGTGCACATTGTATAAATATTTTACACTAATTGTGCACATTGTGTAAATATACTATATTAATTGTGCACATTGTATAAATATACTACAGTCAGTGCACATTGTAAAAATGTTTTACACTAATTGTACACATTGTATAAATATACTACAGTCAGTGCACATTGTAAAAATGTTTTACACTAATTGTGCACATTGTATAAATATACAACAGTAATTGTGCACATTGTATAAATACACTACAGCCAATGTGCACATTGTATAAATATTTTGCACTAATTGTGCACATTGTATAAATATACTAAAGTCATTGTGCACATTGTATAAATATTTTACACTAATTGTGCACATTGTGTAAATATACTACAGTCAGTGCACATTGAAAAAATGTTTTACACTAATTTTGCACATTGTATAAATAAACAACAGTAATTATGCACATTGTATAAATACACGATGGTAATTGTGCACATTGTATAAATATACTACTGTAATTATGCACATTGTATAAATATTTTACACTAATTGTGCACATTGTGTAAATAAACTATATTAATTGTGCACATTGTATAAATATACTTCAGTCAGTGCACATTGTAAAAATGTTTTACACTAATTGTGCACATTGTATAAATATACTACAGTCAGTGCACATTGCAAAAATGTTTTACACTAATTGTGCACATTGTATAAATATACTACAGTCAGTGCACATTGTAAAAATGTTTTACACTAATTGTGCACATTGTATAAATATACTACAGTCAGTGCACATTGCAAAAATGTTTTACACTAATTATGCACATTGTATAAATATACTACAGTCAGTGCACATTGTAAAATGTTTTACACTAATTGTGCACATTGTATAAATATACTACAGTCATTGTGCACATTGTATAAATATACTACAGTCATTGTGCACATTGTATTAATATTTTACACTAATTGTGCACATTGTTTAAATATACTATATTAATTGTGCATATTGTATAAATATACTACAGTCAGTGCACCTTGTAAACATGTTTACACTAATTGTGCACATTGTATAAATATACTATATTAATTGTGCACATTGTATAAATAAACTACAGTCAGTGCACATTGTAAAAATGTTTTACACTAATTGTGCACATTGTATAAATATACAACAGTAATTGTGCACATTGTATAAATACACTACAGTAATTGTGCACATTGTATAAATATTTTACATTAATTGTGCACATTGTATAAATAGACTACAGTAATTGTGCACATTGTATAAATATTTTACATTAATTGTGCACATTGTATAAATATACTTCAGTCAGTGCACATTGTAAAAATGTTTTACACTAATTGTGCACATTGTATAAATATACTACAGTCATTGTGCACATTGTATAAATATACTACAGTCATTGTGCACATTCTATTAATATTTTACACTAATTGTGCACATTGTGTAAATATACTATATTAATTGTGCATATTGTATAAATATACTACAGTCAGTGCACCTTGTAAACATGTTTACACTAATTGTGCACATTGTATAAATATACTATATTAATTGTGCACATTGTATAAATAAACTACAGTCAGTGCACATTGTAAAAATATTTTACACTAATTGTGCACATTGTATAAATATACAACAGTAATTGTGCACATTGTATAAATACACTACAGTAATTGTGCACATTGTATAAATATTTTACATTAATTGTGCACATTGTATAAATATACTACAGTAATTGTGCACATTGTATAAATATTTTACATTAATTGTGCACATTGTATAAATATACTACAGTCAGTGCACATTGTAAAAATGTTTTACACTAATTGTGCACATTTTGTAAATATACTATATTAATTGTGCACATTGTATAAATAAACTACGGTAATTGTGCACATTGTATAAATAAACTACATTCATTGTGCACATTGTAAAAATGTTTTAAACTAATTGTGCACATTTTGTAAATATACTATATTAATTGTGCACATTGTATAAATATACTACAGTCAGTGCACATTGTAAAAATGTTTTACACTAATTGTGCACATTGTATAAATATACTACAGTCAGTGCACATTGTAAAAATGTTTTACACTAATTGTGCACATTGTATAAATATACTACAGTCATTGTGCACATTGTATAAATATACTACAGTCATTGTGCACATTGTATAAATATTTTACACTAATTGTGCACATTGTGTAAATATACTACAGTCAGTGCACATTGAAAAAATGTTTTACACTAATTTTGCACATTGTATAAATAAACAACAGTAATTGTGCACATTGTATAAATACACAATGGTAATTGTGCACATTGTATAAATATACTACAGTAATTATGCATATTGTATAAATATACTACAGTCAGTGCACCTTGTAAACATGTTTACACTAATTGTGCACATTGTATAAATATACTATATTAATTGTGCACATTGTATAAATAAACTACAGTCAGTGCACATTGTAAAAATATTTTACACTAATTGTGCACATTGTATAAATATACAACAGTAATTGTGCACATTGTATAAATACACTACAGTAATTGTGCACATTGTATAAATATTTTACATTAATTGTGCACATTGTATAAATATACTACAGTAATTGTGCACATTGTATAAATATTTTACATTAATTGTGCACATTGTATAAATATACTACAGTCAGTGCACATTGTAAAAATGTTTTACACTAATTGTGCACATTTTGTAAATATACTATATTAATTGTGCACATTGTATAAATAAACTACGGTAATTGTGCACATTGTATAAATAAACTACATTCATTGTGCACATTGTAAAAATGTTTTAAACTAATTGTGCACATTTTGTAAATATACTATATTAATTGTGCACATTGTATAAATATACTACAGTCAGTGCACATTGTAAAAATGTTTTACACTAATTGTGCACATTGTATAAATATACTACAGTCAGTGCACATTGTAAAAATGTTTTACACTAATTGTGCACATTGTATAAATATACTACAGTCATTGTGCACATTGTATAAATATACTACAGTCATTGTGCACATTGTATTAATATTTTACACTAATTGTGCACATTGTTTAAATATACTATATTAATTGCGCATATTGTATAAATATACTACAGTCAGTGCACCTTGTAAACATGTTTACACTAATTGTGCACATTGTATAAATATACTATATTAATTGTGCACATTGTATAAATAAACTACAGTCAGTGCACATTGTAAAAATGTTTTACACTAATTGTGCACATTGTATAAATATACAACAGTAATTGTGCACATTGTATAAATACACTACAGTAATTGTGCACATTGTATAAATATTTTACATTAATTGTGCACATTGTATAAATATACTACAGTAATTGTGCACATTGTATAAATATTTTACATTAATTGTGCACATTGTATAAATATACTACAGTCAGTGCACATTGTAAAAATGTTTTACACTAATTGTACACATTGTATAAATATACTACAGTCAGTGCACATTGAAAAAATGTTTTACACTAATTTTGCACATTGTATAAATATACAACAGTAATTGTGCACATTGTATAAATACACAATGGTAATTGTGCACATTGTATAAATATACTACAGTAATTATGCACATTGTATAAATATTTTACACTAATTGTGCACATTGTGTAAATAAACTATATTAATTGTGCACATTGTATAAATATACTACAGTCAGTGCACATTGTAAAAATGTTTTACACTAATTGTGCACATTGTATAAATATACTACAGTCAGTGCACATTGTAAAAATGTTTTACACTAATTGTGCACATTGTATAAATATACTACAGTCAGTGCACATTGTAAAAATGTTTCACACTAATTGTGCACATTTTGTAAATATAATATATTAATTGTGCACATTGTATAAATAAACTACGGTAATTGTGCACATTGTATAAATAAACTACAGTCATTGTGCACATTGTATAAATATTTTACACTAATTGTGCACATTGTGTAAATATACTATATTAATTGTGCACATTGTATAAATAAACTACAGTCAGTGCACATTGTAAAAATGTTTTAAACTAATTGTGCACATTTTGTAAATATACTATATTAATTATGCACATTGTATAAATATACTACAGTCAGTGCACATTGTAAAAATGTTTTACACTAATTGTGCACATTGTATAAATATACTACAGTCAGTGCACATTGTATAAATACACTACAGCCATTGTGCACATTGTATAAATATTTTACACTAATTGTGCACATTGTGTAAATATACTATATTAATTGTGCACATTGTATAAATATACTACAGTCAGTGCACATTGTAAAAATGTTTTACACTAATTGTAGACATTGTATAAATATACTACAGTCAGTGCACATTGTAAAAATGTTTTACACTAATTGTGCACATTGTATAAATATACAACAGTAATTGTGCACATTGTATAAATACACTACAGCCATTGTGCACATTGTATAAATATTTTGCACTAATTGTGCACATTGTATAAATATACTAAAGTCATTGTGCACATTGTATAAATATTTTACACTAATTGTGCACATTGTGTAAATATACTACAGTCAGTGCACATTGAAAAAATGTTTTACACTAATTTTGCACATTGTATAAATAAACAACAGTAATTGTGCACATTGTATAAATACACGATGGTAATTGTGCACATTGTATAAATATACTACAGTAATTATGCACATTGTATAAATATTTTACACTAATTGTGCACATTGTGTAAATAAACTATATTAATTGTGCACATTGTATAAATATACTTCAGTCAGTGCACATTGTAAAAATGTTTTACACTAATTGTGCACATTGTATAAATATACTACAGTCAGTGCACATTGTACAAATGTTTTACACTAATTGTGCACATTTTGTAAATATACTATATTAATTGTGCACATTGTATAAATAAACTACGGTAATTGTGCACATTGTATAAATAAACTACAGTCATTGTGCACATTGTAAAAATGTTTTAAACTAATTGTGCACATTTTGTAAATATACTATATTAATTGTGCACATTGTATAAATATACTACAGTCAGTGCACATTGTAAAAATGTTTTACACTAATTGTGCACATTGTATAAATATACTACAGTCAGTGCACATTGTAAAAATGTTTTACACTAATTGTGCACATTGTATAAATATACTACAGTCAGTGCACATTGTATAAATACACTACAGCCATTGTGCACATTGTATAAATATTTTACACTAATTGTGCACATTGTGTAAATATACTATATTAATTGTGCACATTTTATAAATATACTACAGTCAGTGCACATTGTAAAAATGTTTTACACTAATTTTGCACATTGTATAAATATACAACAGTAATTGTGCACATTGTATAAATACACAATGGTAATTGTGCACATTGTATAAATATACTACAGTAATTATGCACATTGTATAAATATTTTACACTAATTGTGCACATTGTGTAAATACTATATTAATTGTGCACATTGTATAAATATACTACAGTCAGTGCACATTGTAAAAACGTTTTACACTAATTGTGCACATTGTATAAATATACTACAGTCAGTGCACATTGTAAAAATGTTTTACACTAATTGTGCACATTGTATAAATATACTACAGTCATTTTGCACATTGTATAAATATACTACAGTCATTGTGCACATTGTATTAATATTTTACACTAATTGTGCACATTGTGTAAATATACTATATTAATTGTGCATATTGTATAAATATACTACAGTCAGTGCACCTTGTAAACATGTTTACACTAATTGAGCACATTGTATAAATATACTATATTAATTGTGCACATTGTATAAATAAACTACAGTCAGTGCACATTGTAAAAATGTTTTACACTAATTGTGCACATTGTATAAATATACAACAGTAATTGTGCACATTGTATAAATAAACTACAGTAATTGTGCACATTGTATAAATATTTTACATTAATTGTGCACATTGTATAAATATACTACAGTAATTGTGCACATTGTATAAATATTTTACATTAATTGTGCACATTGTATAAATATACTACAGTCAGTGCACATTGTAAAAATGTTTCACACTAAGTGTGCACATTTTGTAAATATACTATATTAATTGTGCACATTGTATAAATAAACTACGGTAATTGTGCACATTGTATAAATAAACTACAGTCATTGTGCACATTGTATAAATATTTTACACTAATTGTGCACATTGTGTAAATATACTATATTAATTGTGCACATTGTATAAATAAACTACAGTCAGTGCACATTGTAAAAATGTTTTAAACTAATTGTGCACATTTTGTAAATATACTATATTAATTATGCACATTGTATAAATATACTACAGTCAGTGCACATTGTAAAAATGTTTTACACTAATTGTGCACATTGTATAAATATACTACAGTCATTGTGCACATTGTATAAATATACTACAGTAATTGTGCACATTGTATAAATATTTTACACTAATTGTGCACATTGTGTAAATATACTATATTAATTGTGCACATTGTATAAATATACTACAGTCATTGTGCACATTGTATAAATACACTACAGTCATTGTGCACATGGTATAAATATTTTACACTTATTGTGTACATTGTGTAAATATACTACAGTCATTGTGCACATTGTATAAATATTTTACACTAATTGTGCACATTGTGTAAATATACTACAGTCAGTGCACATTGCAAAAATGTTTTACACTAATTGTGCACATTGTATAAATATACTACAGTCAGTGCACATTGTAAAAATGTTTTACACTAATTGTACACATTGTATAAATATACTACAGTCAGTGCACATTGAAAAAATGTTTTACACTAATTTTGCACATTGTATAAATATACAACAGTAATTGTGCACATTGTATAAATACACAATGGTAATTGTGCACATTGTATAAATATACTACAGTAATTATGCACATTGTATAAATATTTTACACTAATTGTGCACATTGTGTAAATAAACTATATTAATTGTGCACATTGTATAAATATACTACAGTCAGTGCACATTGTAAAAATGTTTTACACTAATTGTGCACATTGTATAAATATACTACAGTCAGTGCACATTGTAAAAATGTTTTACACTAATTGTGCACATTGTATAAATATACTACAGTCAGTGCACATTGTAAAAATGTTTCACACTAATTGTGCACATTTTGTAAATATAATATATTAATTGTGCACATTGTATAAATAAACTACGGTAATTGTGCACATTGTATAAATAAAGTACAGTCATTGTGCACATTGTATAAATATTTTACACTAATTGTGCACATTGTGTAAATATACTATATTAATTGTGCACATTGTATAAATAAACTACAGTCAGTGCACATTGTAAAAATGTTTTAAACTAATTGTGCACATTTTGTAAATATACTATATTAATTATGCACATTGTATAAATATACTACAGTCAGTGCACATTGTAAAAATGTTTTACACTAATTGTGCACATTGTATAAATATACTACAGTCAGTGCACATTGTATAAATACACTACAGCCATTGTGCACATTGTATAAATATTTTACACTAATTGTGCACATTGTGTAAATATACTATATTAATTGTGCACATTGTATAAATATACTACAGTCAGTGCACATTGTAAAAATGTTTTACACTAATTGTACACATTGTATAAATATACTACAGTCAGTGCACATTGTAAAAATGTTTTACACTAATTGTGCACATTGTATAAATATACAACAGTAATTGTGCACATTGTATAAATACACTACAGCCATTGTGCACATTGTATAAATATTTTGCACTAATTGTGCACATTGTATAAATATACTAAAGTCATTGTGCACATTGTATAAATATTTTACACTAATTGTGCACATTGTGTAAATATACTACAGTCAGTGCACATTGAAAAAATGTTTTACACTAATTTTGCACATTGTATAAATAAACAACAGTAATTATGCACATTGTATAAATACACGATGGTAATTGTGCACATTGTATAAATATACTACTGTAATTATGCACATTGTATAAATATTTTACACTAATTGTGCACATTGTGTAAATAAACTATATTAATTGTGCACATTGTATAAATATACTTCAGTCAGTGCACATTGTAAAAATGTTTTACACTAATTGTGCACATTGTATAAATATACTAGTCAGTGCACATTGCAAAAATGTTTTACACTAATTGTGCACATTGTATAAATATACTACAGTCAGTGCACATTGTAAAAATGTTTTACACTAATTGTGCACATTGTATAAATATACTACAGTCAGTGCACATTGCAAAAATGTTTTACACTAATTATGCACATTGTATAAATATACTACAGTCAGTGCACATTGTAAAATGTTTTACACTAATTGTGCACATTGTATAAATATACTACAGTCATTGTGCACATTGTATAAATATACTACAGTCATTGTGCACATTGTATTAATATTTTACACTAATTGTGCACATTGTTTAAATATACTATATTAATTGTGCATATTGTATAAATATACTACAGTCAGTGCACCTTGTAAACATGTTTACACTAATTGTGCACATTGTATAAATATACTATATTAATTGTGCACATTGTATAAATAAACTACAGTCAGTGCACATTGTAAAAATGTTTTACACTAATTGTGCACATTGTATAAATATACAACAGTAATTGTGCACATTGTATAAATACACTACAGTAATTGTGCACATTGTATAAATATTTTACATTAATTGTGCACATTGTATAAATAGACTACAGTAATTGTGCACATTGTATAAATATTTTACATTAATTGTGCACATTGTATAAATATACTTCAGTCAGTGCACATTGTAAAAATGTTTTACACTAATTGTGCACATTGTATAAATATACTACAGTCATTGTGCACATTGTATAAATATACTACAGTCATTGTGCACATTCTATTAATATTTTACACTAATTGTGCACATTGTGTAAATATACTATATTAATTGTGCATATTGTATAAATATACTACAGTCAGTGCACCTTGTAAACATGTTTACACTAATTGTGCACATTGTATAAATATACTATATTAATTGTGCACATTGTATAAATAAACTACAGTCAGTGCACATTGTAAAAATATTTTACACTAATTGTGCACATTGTATAAATATACAACAGTAATTGTGCACATTGTATAAATACACTACAGTAATTGTGCACATTGTATAAATATTTTACATTAATTGTGCACATTGTATAAATATACTACAGTAATTGTGCACATTGTATAAATATTTTACATTAATTGTGCACATTGTATAAATATACTACAGTCAGTGCACATTGTAAAAATGTTTTACACTAATTGTGCACATTTTGTAAATATACTATATTAATTGTGCACATTGTATAAATAAACTACGGTAATTGTGCACATTGTATAAATAAACTACATTCATTGTGCACATTGTAAAAATGTTTTAAACTAATTGTGCACATTTTGTAAATATACTATATTAATTGTGCACATTGTATAAATATACTACAGTCAGTGCACATTGTAAAAATGTTTTACACTAATTGTGCACATTGTATAAATATACTACAGTCAGTGCACATTGTAAAAATGTTTTACACTAATTGTGCACATTGTATAAATATACTACAGTCATTGTGCACATTGTATAAATATACTACAGTCATTGTGCACATTGTATAAATATTTTACACTAATTGTGCACATTGTGTAAATATACTACAGTCAGTGCACATTGAAAAAATGTTTTACACTAATTTTGCACATTGTATAAATAAACAACAGTAATTGTGCACATTGTATAAATACACAATGGTAATTGTGCACATTGTATAAATATACTACAGTAATTATGCATATTGTATAAATATACTACAGTCAGTGCACCTTGTAAACATGTTTACACTAATTGTGCACATTGTATAAATATACTATATTAATTGTGCACATTGTATAAATAAACTACAGTCAGTGCACATTGTAAAAATATTTTACACTAATTGTGCACATTGTATAAATATACAACAGTAATTGTGCACATTGTATAAATACACTACAGTAATTGTGCACATTGTATAAATATTTTACATTAATTGTGCACATTGTATAAATATACTACAGTAATTGTGCACATTGTATAAATATTTTACATTAATTGTGCACATTGTATAAATATACTACAGTCAGTGCACATTGTAAAAATGTTTTACACTAATTGTGCACATTTTGTAAATATACTATATTAATTGTGCACATTGTATAAATTAACTACGGTAATTGTGCACATTGTATAAATAAACTACATTCATTGTGCACATTGTAAAAATGTTTTAAACTAATTGTGCACATTTTGTAAATATACTATATTAATTGTGCACATTGTATAAATATACTACAGTCAGTGCACATTGTAAAAATGTTTTACACTAATTGTGCACATTGTATAAATATACTACAGTCAGTGCACATTGTAAAAATGTTTTACACTAATTGTGCACATTGTATAAATATACTACAGTCATTGTGCACATTGTATAAATATACTACAGTCATTGTGCACATTGTATTAATATTTTACACTAATTGTGCACATTGTTTAAATATACTATATTAATTGCGCATATTGTATAAATATACTACAGTCAGTGCACCTTGTAAACATGTTTACACTAATTGTGCACATTGTATAAATATACTATATTAATTGTGCACATTGTATAAATAAACTACAGTCAGTGCACATTGTAAAAATGTTTTACACTAATTGTGCACATTGTATAAATATACAACAGTAATTGTGCACATTGTATAAATACACTACAGTAATTGTGCACATTGTATAAATATTTTACATTAATTGTGCACATTGTATAAATATACTACAGTAATTGTGCACATTGTATAAATATTTTACATTAATTGTGCACATTGTATAAATATACTACAGTCAGTGCACATTGTAAAAATGTTTTACACTAATTGTACACATTGTATAAATATACTACAGTCAGTGCACATTGAAAAAATGTTTTACACTAATTTTGCACATTGTATAAATATACAACAGTAATTGTGCACATTGTATAAATACACAATGGTAATTGTGCACATTGTATAAATATACTACAGTAATTATGCACATTGTATAAATATTTTACACTAATTGTGCACATTGTGTAAATAAACTATATTAATTGTGCACATTGTATAAATATACTACAGTCAGTGCACATTGTAAAAATGTTTTACACTAATTGTGCACATTGTATAAATATACTACAGTCAGTGCACATTGTAAAAATGTTTTACACTAATTGTGCACATTGTATAAATATACTACAGTCAGTGCACATTGTAAAAATGTTTCACACTAATTGTGCACATTTTGTAAATATAATATATTAATTGTGCACATTGTATAAATAAACTACGGTAATTGTGCACATTGTATAAATAAACTACAGTCATTGTGCACATTGTATAAATATTTTACACTAATTGTGCACATTGTGTAAATATACTATATTAATTGTGCACATTGTATAAATAAACTACAGTCAGTGCACATTGTAAAAATGTTTTAAACTAATTGTGCACATTTTGTAAATATACTATATTAATTATGCACATTGTATAAATATACTACAGTCAGTGCACATTGTAAAAATGTTTTACACTAATTGTGCACATTGTATAAATATACTACAGTCAGTGCACATTGTATAAATACACTACAGCCATTGTGCACATTGTATAAATATTTTACACTAATTGTGCACATTGTGTAAATATACTATATTAATTGTGCACATTGTATAAATATACTACAGTCAGTGCACATTGTAAAAATGTTTTACACTAATTGTAGACATTGTATAAATATACTACAGTCAGTGCACATTGTAAAAATGTTTTACACTAATTGTGCACATTGTATAAATATACAACAGTAATTGTGCACATTGTATAAATACACTACAGCCATTGTGCACATTGTATAAATATTTTGCACTAATTGTGCACATTGTATAAATATACTAAAGTCATTGTGCACATTGTATAAATATTTTACACTAATTGTGCACATTGTGTAAATATACTACAGTCAGTGCACATTGAAAAAATGTTTTACACTAATTTTGCACATTGTATAAATAAACAACAGTAATTGTGCACATTGTATAAATACACGATGGTAATTGTGCACATTGTATAAATATACTACAGTAATTATGCACATTGTATAAATATTTTACACTAATTGTGCACATTGTGTAAATAAACTATATTAATTGTGCACATTGTATAAATATACTTCAGTCAGTGCACATTGTAAAAATGTTTTACACTAATTGTGCACATTGTATAAATATACTACAGTCAGTGCACATTGTACAAATGTTTTACACTAATTGTGCACATTTTGTAAATATACTATATTAATTGTGCACATTGTATAAATAAACTACGGTAATTGTGCACATTGTATAAATAAACTACAGTCATTGTGCACATTGTAAAAATGTTTTAAACTAATTGTGCACATTTTGTAAATATACTATATTAATTGTGCACATTGTATAAATATACTACAGTCAGTGCACATTGTAAAAATGTTTTACACTAATTGTGCACATTGTATAAATATACTACAGTCAGTGCACATTGTAAAAATGTTTTACACTAATTGTGCACATTGTATAAATATACTACAGTCAGTGCACATTGTATAAATACACTACAGCCATTGTGCACATTGTATAAATATTTTACACTAATTGTGCACATTGTGTAAATATACTATATTAATTGTGCACATTTTATAAATATACTACAGTCAGTGCACATTGTAAAAATGTTTTACACTAATTTTGCACATTGTATAAATATACAACAGTAATTGTGCACATTGTATAAATACACAATGGTAATTGTGCACATTGTATAAATATACTACAGTAATTATGCACATTGTATAAATATTTTACACTAATTGTGCACATTGTGTAAATACTATATTAATTGTGCACATTGTATAAATATACTACAGTCAGTGCACATTGTAAAAACGTTTTACACTAATTGTGCACATTGTATAAATATACTACAGTCAGTGCACATTGTAAAAATGTTTTACACTAATTGTGCACATTGTATAAATATACTACAGTCATTTTGCACATTGTATAAATATACTACAGTCATTGTGCACATTGTATTAATATTTTACACTAATTGTGCACATTGTGTAAATATACTATATTAATTGTGCATATTGTATAAATATACTACAGTCAGTGCACCTTGTAAACATGTTTACACTAATTGAGCACATTGTATAAATATACTATATTAATTGTGCACATTGTATAAATAAACTACAGTCAGTGCACATTGTAAAAATGTTTTACACTAATTGTGCACATTGTATAAATATACAACAGTAATTGTGCACATTGTATAAATAAACTACAGTAATTGTGCACATTGTATAAATATTTTACATTAATTGTGCACATTGTATAAATATACTACAGTAATTGTGCACATTGTATAAATATTTTACATTAATTGTGCACATTGTATAAATATACTACAGTCAGTGCACATTGTAAAAATGTTTCACACTAAGTGTGCACATTTTGTAAATATACTATATTAATTGTGCACATTGTATAAATAAACTACGGTAATTGTGCACATTGTATAAATAAACTACAGTCATTGTGCACATTGTATAAATATTTTACACTAATTGTGCACATTGTGTAAATATACTATATTAATTGTGCACATTGTATAAATAAACTACAGTCAGTGCACATTGTAAAAATGTTTTAAACTAATTGTGCACATTTTGTAAATATACTATATTAATTATGCACATTGTATAAATATACTACAGTCAGTGCACATTGTAAAAATGTTTTACACTAATTGTGCACATTGTATAAATATACTACAGTCATTGTGCACATTGTATAAATATACTACAGTAATTGTGCACATTGTATAAATATTTTACACTAATTGTGCACATTGTGTAAATATACTATATTAATTGTGCACATTGTATAAATATACTACAGTCATTGTGCACATTGTATAAATACACTACAGTCATTGTGCACATGGTATAAATATTTTACACTTATTGTGTACATTGTGTAAATATACTACAGTCATTGTGCACATTGTATAAATATTTTACACTAATTGTGCACATTGTGTAAATATACTACAGTCAGTGCACATTGCAAAAATGTTTTACACTAATTGTGCACATTGTATAAATATACTACAGTCAGTGCACATTGTAAAAATGTTTTACACTAATTGTACACATTGTATAAATATACTACAGTCAGTGCACATTGAAAAAATGTTTTACACTAATTTTGCACATTGTATAAATATACAACAGTAATTGTGCACATTGTATAAATACACAATGGTAATTGTGCACATTGTATAAATATACTACAGTAATTATGCACATTGTATAAATATTTTACACTTATTGTGCACATTGTGTAAATAAACTATATTAATTGTGCACATTGTATAAATATACTACAGTCAGTGCACATTGTAAAAATGTTTTACACTAATTGTGCACATTGTATAAATATACTACAGTCAGTGCACATTGTAAAAATGTTTTACACTAATTGTGCACATTGTATAAATATACTACAGTCAGTGCACATTGTAAAAATGTTTCACACTAATTGTGCACATTTTGTAAATATAATATATTAATTGTGCACATTGTATAAATAAACTACGGTAATTGTGCACATTGTATAAATAAAGTACAGTCATTGTGCACATTGTATAAATATTTTACACTAATTGTGCACATTGTGTAAATATACTATATTAATTGTGCACATTGTATAAATAAACTACAGTCAGTGCACATTGTAAAAATGTTTTAAACTAATTGTGCACATTTTGTAAATATACTATATTAATTATGCACATTGTATAAATATACTACAGTCAGTGCACATTGTAAAAATGTTTTACACTAATTGTGCACATTGTATAAATATACTACAGTCAGTGCACATTGTATAAATACACTACAGCCATTGTGCACATTGTATAAATATTTTACACTAATTGTGCACATTGTGTAAATATACTATATTAATTGTGCACATTGTATAAATATACTACAGTCAGTGCACATTGTAAAAATGTTTTACACTAATTGTACACATTGTATAAATATACTACAGTCAGTGCACATTGTAAAAATGTTTTACACTAATTGTGCACATTGTATAAATATACAACAGTAATTGTGCACATTGTATAAATACACTACAGCCATTGTGCACATTGTATAAATATTTTGCACTAATTGTGCACATTGTATAAATATACTAAAGTCATTGTGCACATTGTATAAATATTTTACACTAATTGTGCACATTGTGTAAATATACTACAGTCAGTGCACATTGAAAAAATGTTTTACACTAATTTTGCACATTGTATAAATAAACAACAGTAATTATGCACATTGTATAAATACACGATGGTAATTGTGCACATTGTATAAATATACTACTGTAATTATGCACATTGTATAAATATTTTACACTAATTGTGCACATTGTGTAAATAAACTATATTAATTGTGCACATTGTATAAATATACTTCAGTCAGTGCACATTGTAAAAATGTTTTACACTAATTGTGCACATTGTATAAATATACTACAGTCAGTGCACATTGCAAAAATGTTTTACACTAATTGTGCACATTGTATAAATATACTACAGTCAGTGCACATTGTAAAAATGTTTTACACTAATTGTGCACATTGTATAAATATACTACAGTCAGTGCACATTGCAAAAATGTTTTACACTAATTATGCACATTGTATAAATATACTACAGTCAGTGCACATTGTAAAATGTTTTACACTAATTGTGCACATTGTATAAATATACTACAGTCATTGTGCACATTGTATAAATATACTACAGTCATTGTGCACATTGTATTAATATTTTACACTAATTGTGCACATTGTTTAAATATACTATATTAATTGTGCATATTGTATAAATATACTACAGTCAGTGCACCTTGTAAACATGTTTACACTAATTGTGCACATTGTATAAATATACTATATTAATTGTGCACATTGTATAAATAAACTACAGTCAGTGCACATTGTAAAAATGTTTTACACTAATTGTGCACATTGTATAAATATACAACAGTAATTGTGCACATTGTATAAATACACTACAGTAATTGTGCACATTGTATAAATATTTTACATTAATTGTGCACATTGTATAAATAGACTACAGTAATTGTGCACATTGTATAAATATTTTACATTAATTGTGCACATTGTATAAATATACTTCAGTCAGTGCACATTGTAAAAATGTTTTACACTAATTGTGCACATTGTATAAATATACTACAGTCATTGTGCACATTGTATAAATATACTACAGTCATTGTGCACATTCTATTAATATTTTACACTAATTGTGCACATTGTGTAAATATACTATATTAATTGTGCATATTGTATAAATATACTACAGTCAGTGCACCTTGTAAACATGTTTACACTAATTGTGCACATTGTATAAATATACTATATTAATTGTGCACATTGTATAAATAAACTACAGTCAGTGCACATTGTAAAAATATTTTACACTAATTGTGCACATTGTATAAATATACAACAGTAATTGTGCACATTGTATAAATACACTACAGTAATTGTGCACATTGTATAAATATTTTACATTAATTGTGCACATTGTATAAATATACTACAGTAATTGTGCACATTGTATAAATATTTTACATTAATTGTGCACATTGTATAAATATACTACAGTCAGTGCACATTGTAAAAATGTTTTACACTAATTGTGCACATTTTGTAAATATACTATATTAATTGTGCACATTGTATAAATAAACTACGGTAATTGTGCACATTGTATAAATAAACTACATTCATTGTGCACATTGTAAAAATGTTTTAAACTAATTGTGCACATTTTGTAAATATACTATATTAATTGTGCACATTGTATAAATATACTACAGTCAGTGCACATTGTAAAAATGTTTTACACTAATTGTGCACATTGTATAAATATACTACAGTCAGTGCACATTGTAAAAATGTTTTACACTAATTGTGCACATTGTATAAATATACTACAGTCATTGTGCACATTGTATAAATATACTACAGTCATTGTGCACATTGTATAAATATTTTACACTAATTGTGCACATTGTGTAAATATACTACAGTCAGTGCACATTGAAAAAATGTTTTACACTAATTTTGCACATTGTATAAATAAACAACAGTAATTGTGCACATTGTATAAATACACAATGGTAATTGTGCACATTGTATAAATATACTACAGTAATTATGCATATCGTATAAATATACTACAGTCAGTGCACCTTGTAAACATGTTTACACTAATTGTGCACATTGTATAAATATACTATATTAATTGTGCACATTGTATAAATAAACTACAGTCAGTGCACATTGTAAAAATATTTTACACTAATTGTGCACATTGTATAAATATACAACAGTAATTGTGCACATTGTATAAATACACTACAGTAATTGTGCACATTGTATAAATATTTTACATTAATTGTGCACATTGTATAAATATACTACAGTAATTGTGCACATTGTATAAATATTTTACATTAATTGTGCACATTGTATAAATATACTACAGTCAGTGCACATTGTAAAAATGTTTTACACTAATTGTGCACATTTTGTAAATATACTATATTAATTGTGCACATTGTATAAATTAACTACGGTAATTGTGCACATTGTATAAATAAACTACATTCATTGTGCACATTGTAAAAATGTTTTAAACTAATTGTGCACATTTTGTAAATATACTATATTAATTGTGCACATTGTATAAATATACTACAGTCAGTGCACATTGTAAAAATGTTTTACACTAATTGTGCACATTGTATAAATATACTACAGTCAGTGCACATTGTAAAAATGTTTTACACTAATTGTGCACATTGTATAAATATACTACAGTCATTGTGCACATTGTATAAATATACTACAGTCATTGTGCACATTGTATTAATATTTTACACTAATTGTGCACATTGTTTAAATATACTATATTAATTGCGCATATTGTATAAATATACTACAGTCAGTGCACCTTGTAAACATGTTTACACTAATTGTGCACATTGTATAAATATACTATATTAATTGTGCACATTGTATAAATAAACTACAGTCAGTGCACATTGTAAAAATGTTTTACACTAATTGTGCACATTGTATAAATATACAACAGTAATTGTGCACATTGTATAAATACACTACAGTAATTGTGCACATTGTATAAATATTTTACATTAATTGTGCACATTGTATAAATATACTACAGTAATTGTGCACATTGTATAAATATTTTACATTAATTGTGCACATTGTATAAATATACTACAGTCAGTGCACATTGTAAAAATGTTTTACACTAATTGTACACATTGTATAAATATACTACAGTCAGTGCACATTGAAAAAATGTTTTACACTAATTTTGCACATTGTATAAATATACAACAGTAATTGTGCACATTGTATAAATACACAATGGTAATTGTGCACATTGTATAAATATACTACAGTAATTATGCACATTGTATAAATATTTTACACTAATTGTGCACATTGTGTAAATAAACTATATTAATTGTGCACATTGTATAAATATACTACAGTCAGTGCACATTGTAAAAATGTTTTACACTAATTGTGCACATTGTATAAATATACTACAGTCAGTGCACATTGTAAAAATGTTTTACACTAATTGTGCACATTGTATAAATATACTACAGTCAGTGCACATTGTAAAAATGTTTCACACTAATTGTGCACATTTTGTAAATATAATATATTAATTGTGCACATTGTATAAATAAACTACGGTAATTGTGCACATTGTATAAATAAACTACAGTCATTGTGCACATTGTATAAATATTTTACACTAATTGTGCACATTGTGTAAATATACTATATTAATTGTGCACATTGTATAAATAAACTACAGTCAGTGCACATTGTAAAAATGTTTTAAACTAATTGTGCACATTTTGTAAATATACTATATTAATTATGCACATTGTATAAATATACTACAGTCAGTGCACATTGTAAAAATGTTTTACACTAATTGTGCACATTGTATAAATATACTACAGTCAGTGCACATTGTATAAATACACTACAGCCATTGTGCACATTGTATAAATATTTTACACTAATTGTGCACATTGTGTAAATATACTATATTAATTGTGCACATTGTATAAATATACTACAGTCAGTGCACATTGTAAAAATGTTTTACACTAATTGTAGACATTGTATAAATATACTACAGTCAGTGCACATTGTAAAAATGTTTTACACTAATTGTGCACATTGTATAAATATACAACAGTAATTGTGCACATTGTATAAATACACTACAGCCATTGTGCACATTGTATAAATATTTTGCACTAATTGTGCACATTGTATAAATATACTAAAGTCATTGTGCACATTGTATAAATATTTTACACTAATTGTGCACATTGTGTAAATATACTACAGTCAGTGCACATTGAAAAAATGTTTTACACTAATTGTGCACATTTTGTAAATATACTATATTAATTGTGCACATTGTATAAATAAATTACGGTAATTGTGCACATTGTATAAATAAACTACAGTCATTGTGCACATTGTATAAATATTTTACACTAATTGTGCACATTGTGTAAATATACTATATTAATTGTGCACATTGTATAAATAAACTACAGTCAGTGCACATTGTAAAAATGTTTTAAACTAAGTGTTCACATTTTGTAAATATACTATATTAATTGTGCACATTGTAGAAATATACTACAGTCAGTGCACATTGTAAAAATGTTTTACACTAATTGTGCACATTGTATAAATATACTACAGTCAGTGCACATTGTAAAAATGTTTTACACTAATTGTGCACATTGTATAAATATACTACAGTCAGTGCACATTGTAAAATTGTTTTACACTAATTGTGCACATTGTATAAATATACTACAGTCATTGTGCACATTGTATAAATATACTACAGTAATTGTGCACATTGTATAAATATTTTACACTAATTGTGCACATTGTGTAAATATACTATATTAATTGTGCACATTGTATAAATATACTACAGTAATTGTGCACATTGTATAAATACACTACAGTCATTGTGCACATGGTATAAATATTTTACACTTATTGTTTACATTGTGTAAATATACTACAGTCATTGTGCACATTGTATAAATATTTTACACTAATTGTGCACATTGTGTAAATATACTACAGTCAGTGCACATTGCAAAAATGTTTTACACTAATTGTGCACATTGTATAAATATACTACAGTCAGTGCACATTGTAAAATTGTTTTACACTAATTGTACACATTGTATAAATATACTACAGTCAGTGCACATTGAAAAAATGTTTTACACTAATTTTGCACATTGTATAAATATACAACAGTAATTGTGCACATTGTATAAATACACAATGGTAATTGTGCACATTGTATAAATATACTACAGTAATTATGCACATTGTATAAATATTTTACACTAATTGTGCACATTGTGTAAATAAACTATATTAATTGTGCACATTCTATAAATATACTACAGTCAGTGGACATTGTAAAAATGTTTTACACTAATTGTGCACATTGTATAAATATACTACAGTCAGTGCACATTGTAAAAATGTTTTACACTAATTGTGCACATTGTATAAATATACTACAGTCAGTGTGCACATTGTATAAATATACTACAGTCATTGTGCACATTGTATTAATATTTTACACTAATTGTGCACATTGTGTAAATATACTATATTAATTGTGCATATTGTATAAATATACTACAGTCAGTGCACCTTGTAAACATGTTTACACTAATTGTGCACATTGTATAAATATACTATATTAATTGTGCACATTGTATAAATAAACTACAGTCAGTGCACATTGTAAAAATGTTTTACACTAATTGTGCACATTGTATAAATATACAACAGTAATTGTGCACATTGTATAAATACACTACAGTAATTGTGCACATTGTATAAATATTTTACATTAATTGTGCACATTGTATAAATATACTACAGTAATTGTGCACATTGTATAAATATTTTAAATTAATTGTGCACATTGTATAAATATACTACAGTCAGTGCACATTGTAAAAATGTTTTACACTAATTGTGCACATTTTGTAAATATACTATATTAATTGTGCACATTGTATAAATAAATTACGGTAATTGTGCACAATGTATAAATAAACTACAGTCATTGTGCACATTGTATAAATATATTACACTAATTGTGCACATTGTGTAAATATACTATATTAATTGTGCACATTGTATAAATAAACTACAGTCAGTGCACATTGTAAAAATGTTTTAAACTAAGTGTTCACATTTTGTAAATATACTATATTAATTGTGCACATTGTAGAAATATACTACAGTCAGTGCACATTGTAAAAATGTTTTACACTAATTGTGCACATTGTATAAATATACTACAGTCAGTGCACATTGTAAAAATGTTTTACACTAATTGTGCACATTGTATAAATATACTACAGTCAGTGCACATTGTAAAATTGTTTTACACTAATTGTGCACATTGTATAAATATACTACAGTCATTGTGCACATTGTATAAATATACTACAGTAATTGTGCACATTGTATAAATATTTTACACTAATTGTGCACATTGTGTAAATATACTATATTAATTGTGCACATTGTATAAATATACTACAGTCAGTGCACATTGTAAAAATGTTTTACACTAATTGTACACATTGTATAAATATACTACAGTCAGTGCACATTGTAAAAATGTTTTACACTAATTGTGCACATTGTATAAATATACAACAGTAATTGTGCACATTGTATAAATACACTACAGTAATTGTGCACATTGTATAAATATTTTACATTAATTGTGCACATTGTATAAATATACTACAGTAATTGTGCACATTGTATAAATATTTTACATTAATTGTGCACATTGTATAAATATACTACAGTCAGTGCACATTGTAAAAATGTTTCACACTAATTGTGCACATTTTGTAAATATACTATATTAATTGTGCACATTGTATAAATAAACTACGGTAATTGTGCACATTGTATAAATAAACTACAGTCATTGTGCACATTGTATAAATATTTTACACTAATTGTGCACATTGTGTAAATATACTATATTAATTGTGCACATTGTATAAATAAACTACAGTCAGTGCACATTGTAAAAATGTTTTAAACTAATTGTGCACATTTTGTAAATATACTATATTAATTATGCACATTGTATAAATATACTACAGTCAGTGCACATTGTAAAAATGTTTTACACTAATTGTGCACATTGTATAAATATACTACAGTCATTGTGCACATTGTATAAATATACTACAGTAATTGTGCACATTGTATAAATATTTTACACTAATTGTGCACATTGTGTAAATATACTATATTAATTGTGCACATTGTATAAATATACTACAGTCATTGTGCACATTGTATAAATACACTACAGTCATTGTGCACATGGTATAAATATTTTACACTTATTGTGTACATTGTGTAAATATACTACAGTCATTGTGCACATTGTATAAATATTTTACACTAATTGTGCACATTGTGTAAATATACTACAGTCAGTGCACATTGCAAAAATGTTTTACACTAATTGTGCACATTGTATAAATATACTACAGTCAGTGCACATTGTAAAAATGTTTTACACTAATTGTACACATTGTATAAATATACTACAGTCAGTGCACATTGAAAAAATGTTTTACACTAATTTTGCACATTGTATAAATATACAACAGTAATTGTGCACATTGTATAAATACACAATGGTAATTGTGCACATTGTATAAATATACTACAGTAATTATGCACATTGTATAAATATTTTACACTAATTGTGCACATTGTGTAAATAAACTATATTAATTGTGCACATTGTATAAATATACTACAGTCAGTGCACATTGTAAAAATGTTTTACACTAATTGTGCACATTGTATAAATATACTACAGTCAGTGCACATTGTAAAAATGTTTTACACTAATTGTGCACATTGTATAAATATACTACAGTCAGTGCACATTGTAAAAATGTTTCACACTAATTGTGCACATTTTGTAAATATAATATATTAATTGTGCACATTGTATAAATAAACTACGGTAATTGTGCACATTGTATAAATAAAGTACAGTCATTGTGCACATTGTATAAATATTTTACACTAATTGTGCACATTGTGTAAATATACTATATTAATTGTGCACATTGTATAAATAAACTACAGTCAGTGCACATTGTAAAAATGTTTTAAACTAATTGTGCACATTTTGTAAATATACTATATTAATTATGCACATTGTATAAATATACTACAGTCAGTGCACATTGTAAAAATGTTTTACACTAATTGTGCACATTGTATAAATATACTACAGTCAGTGCACATTGTATAAATACACTACAGCCATTGTGCACATTGTATAAATATTTTACACTAATTGTGCACATTGTGTAAATATACTATATTAATTGTGCACATTGTATAAATATACTACAGTCAGTGCACATTGTAAAAATGTTTTACACTAATTGTACACATTGTATAAATATACTACAGTCAGTGCACATTGTAAAAATGTTTTACACTAATTGTGCACATTGTATAAATATACAACAGTAATTGTGCACATTGTATAAATACACTACAGCCATTGTGCACATTGTATAAATATTTTGCACTAATTGTGCACATTGTATAAATATACTAAAGTCATTGTGCACATTGTATAAATATTTTACACTAATTGTGCACATTGTGTAAATATACTACAGTCAGTGCACATTGAAAAAATGTTTTACACTAATTTTGCACATTGTATAAATAAACAACAGTAATTATGCACATTGTATAAATACACGATGGTAATTGTGCACATTGTATAAATATACTACTGTAATTATGCACATTGTATAAATATTTTACACTAATTGTGCACATTGTGTAAATAAACTATATTAATTGTGCACATTGTATAAATATACTTCAGTCAGTGCACATTGTAAAAATGTTTTACACTAATTGTGCACATTGTATAAATATACTACAGTCAGTGCACATTGCAAAAATGTTTTACACTAATTGTGCACATTGTATAAATATACTACAGTCAGTGCACATTGTAAAAATGTTTTACACTAATTGTGCACATTGTATAAATATACTACAGTCAGTGCACATTGCAAAAATGTTTTACACTAATTATGCACATTGTATAAATATACTACAGTCAGTGCACATTGTAAAATGTTTTACACTAATTGTGCACATTGTATAAATATACTACAGTCATTGTGCACATTGTATAAATATACTACAGTCATTGTGCACATTGTATTAATATTTTACACTAATTGTGCACATTGTTTAAATATACTATATTAATTGTGCATATTGTATAAATATACTACAGTCAGTGCACCTTGTAAACATGTTTACACTAATTGTGCACATTGTATAAATATACTATATTAATTGTGCACATTGTATAAATAAACTACAGTCAGTGCACATTGTAAAAATGTTTTACACTAATTGTGCACATTGTATAAATATACAACAGTAATTGTGCACATTGTATAAATACACTACAGTAATTGTGCACATTGTATAAATATTTTACATTAATTGTGCACATTGTATAAATAGACTACAGTAATTGTGCACATTGTATAAATATTTTACATTAATTGTGCACATTGTATAAATATACTTCAGTCAGTGCACATTGTAAAAATGTTTTACACTAATTGTGCACATTGTATAAATATACTACAGTCATTGTGCACATTGTATAAATATACTACAGTCATTGTGCACATTCTATTAATATTTTACACTAATTGTGCACATTGTGTAAATATACTATATTAATTGTGCATATTGTATAAATATACTACAGTCAGTGCACCTTGTAAACATGTTTACACTAATTGTGCACATTGTATAAATATACTATATTAATTGTGCACATTGTATAAATAAACTACAGTCAGTGCACATTGTAAAAATATTTTACACTAATTGTGCACATTGTATAAATATACAACAGTAATTGTGCACATTGTATAAATACACTACAGTAATTGTGCACATTGTATAAATATTTTACATTAATTGTGCACATTGTATAAATATACTACAGTAATTGTGCACATTGTATAAATATTTTACATTAATTGTGCACATTGTATAAATATACTACAGTCAGTGCACATTGTAAAAATGTTTTACACTAATTGTGCACATTTTGTAAATATACTATATTAATTGTGCACATTGTATAAATAAACTACGGTAATTGTGCACATTGTATAAATAAACTACATTCATTGTGCACATTGTAAAAATGTTTTAAACTAATTGTGCACATTTTGTAAATATACTATATTAATTGTGCACATTGTATAAATATACTACAGTCAGTGCACATTGTAAAAATGTTTTACACTAATTGTGCACATTGTATAAATATACTACAGTCAGTGCACATTGTAAAAATGTTTTACACTAATTGTGCACATTGTATAAATATACTACAGTCATTGTGCACATTGTATAAATATACTACAGTCATTGTGCACATTGTATAAATATTTTACACTAATTGTGCACATTGTGTAAATATACTACAGTCAGTGCACATTGAAAAAATGTTTTACACTAATTTTGCACATTGTATAAATAAACAACAGTAATTGTGCACATTGTATAAATACACAATGGTAATTGTGCACATTGTATAAATATACTACAGTAATTATGCATATTGTATAAATATACTACAGTCAGTGCACCTTGTAAACATGTTTACACTAATTGTGCACATTGTATAAATATACTATATTAATTGTGCACATTGTATAAATAAACTACAGTCAGTGCACATTGTAAAAATATTTTACACTAATTGTGCACATTGTATAAATATACAACAGTAATTGTGCACATTGTATAAATACACTACAGTAATTGTGCACATTGTATAAATATTTTACATTAATTGTGCACATTGTATAAATATACTACAGTAATTGTGCACATTGTATAAATATTTTACATTAATTGTGCACATTGTATAAATATACTACAGTCAGTGCACATTGTAAAAATGTTTTACACTAATTGTGCACATTTTGTAAATATACTATATTAATTGTGCACATTGTATAAATAAACTACGGTAATTGTGCACATTGTATAAATAAACTACATTCATTGTGCACATTGTAAAAATGTTTTAAACTAATTGTGCACATTTTGTAAATATACTATATTAATTGTGCACATTGTATAAATATACTACAGTCAGTGCACATTGTAAAAATGTTTTACACTAATTGTGCACATTGTATAAATATACTACAGTCAGTGCACATTGTAAAAATGTTTTACACTAATTGTGCACATTGTATAAATATACTACAGTCATTGTGCACATTGTATAAATATACTACAGTCATTGTGCACATTGTATTAATATTTTACACTAATTGTGCACATTGTTTAAATATACTATATTAATTGCGCATATTGTATAAATATACTACAGTCAGTGCACCTTGTAAACATGTTTACACTAATTGTGCACATTGTATAAATATACTATATTAATTGTGCACATTGTATAAATAAACTACAGTCAGTGCACATTGTAAAAATGTTTTACACTAATTGTGCACATTGTATAAATATACAACAGTAATTGTGCACATTGTATAAATACACTACAGTAATTGTGCACATTGTATAAATATTTTACATTAATTGTGCACATTGTATAAATATACTACAGTAATTGTGCACATTGTATAAATATTTTACATTAATTGTGCACATTGTATAAATATACTACAGTCAGTGCACATTGTAAAAATGTTTTACACTAATTGTACACATTGTATAAATATACTACAGTCAGTGCACATTGAAAAAATGTTTTACACTAATTTTGCACATTGTATAAATATACAACAGTAATTGTGCACATTGTATAAATACACAATGGTAATTGTGCACATTGTATAAATATACTACAGTAATTATGCACATTGTATAAATATTTTACACTAATTGTGCACATTGTGTAAATAAACTATATTAATTGTGCACATTGTATAAATATACTACAGTCAGTGCACATTGTAAAAATGTTTTACACTAATTGTGCACATTGTATAAATATACTACAGTCAGTGCACATTGTAAAAATGTTTTACACTAATTGTGCACATTGTATAAATATACTACAGTCAGTGCACATTGTAAAAATGTTTCACACTAATTGTGCACATTTTGTAAATATAATATATTAATTGTGCACATTGTATAAATAAACTACGGTAATTGTGCACATTGTATAAATAAACTACAGTCATTGTGCACATTGTATAAATATTTTACACTAATTGTGCACATTGTGTAAATATACTATATTAATTGTGCACATTGTATAAATAAACTACAGTCAGTGCACATTGTAAAAATGTTTTAAACTAATTGTGCACATTTTGTAAATATACTATATTAATTATGCACATTGTATAAATATACTACAGTCAGTGCACATTGTAAAAATGTTTTACACTAATTGTGCACATTGTATAAATATACTACAGTCAGTGCACATTGTATAAATACACTACAGCCATTGTGCACATTGTATAAATATTTTACACTAATTGTGCACATTGTGTAAATATACTATATTAATTGTGCACATTGTATAAATATACTACAGTCAGTGCACATTGTAAAAATGTTTTACACTAATTGTAGACATTGTATAAATATACTACAGTCAGTGCACATTGTAAAAATGTTTTACACTAATTGTGCACATTGTATAAATATACAACAGTAATTGTGCACATTGTATAAATACACTACAGCCATTGTGCACATTGTATAAATATTTTGCACTAATTGTGCACATTGTATAAATATACTAAAGTCATTGTGCACATTGTATAAATATTTTACACTAATTGTGCACATTGTGTAAATATACTACAGTCAGTGCACATTGAAAAAATGTTTTACACTAATTGTGCACATTTTGTAAATATACTATATTAATTGTGCACATTGTATAAATAAATTACGGTAATTGTGCACATTGTATAAATAAACTACAGTCATTGTGCACATTGTATAAATATTTTACACTAATTGTGCACATTGTGTAAATATACTATATTAATTGTGCACATTGTATAAATAAACTACAGTCAGTGCACATTGTAAAAATGTTTTAAACTAAGTGTTCACATTTTGTAAATATACTATATTAATTGTGCACATTGTAGAAATATACTACAGTCAGTGCACATTGTAAAAATGTTTTACACTAATTGTGCACATTGTATAAATATACTACAGTCAGTGCACATTGTAAAAATGTTTTACACTAATTGTGCACATTGTATAAATATACTACAGTCAGTGCACATTGTAAAATTGTTTTACACTAATTGTGCACATTGTATAAATATACTACAGTCATTGTGCACATTGTATAAATATACTACAGTAATTGTGCACATTGTATAAATATTTTACACTAATTGTGCACATTGTGTAAATATACTATATTAATTGTGCACATTGTATAAATATACTACAGTAATTGTGCACATTGTATAAATACACTACAGTCATTGTGCACATGGTATAAATATTTTACACTTATTGTTTACATTGTGTAAATATACTACAGTCATTGTGCACATTGTATAAATATTTTACACTAATTGTGCACATTGTGTAAATATACTACAGTCAGTGCACATTGCAAAAATGTTTTACACTAATTGTGCACATTGTATAAATATACTACAGTCAGTGCACATTGTAAAATTGTTTTACACTAATTGTACACATTGTATAAATATACTACAGTCAGTGCACATTGAAAAAATGTTTTACACTAATTTTGCACATTGTATAAATATACAACAGTAATTGTGCACATTGTATAAATACACAATGGTAATTGTGCACATTGTATAAATATACTACAGTAATTATGCACATTGTATAAATATTTTACACTAATTGTGCACATTGTGTAAATAAACTATATTAATTGTGCACATTCTATAAATATACTACAGTCAGTGGACATTGTAAAAATGTTTTACACTAATTGTGCACATTGTATAAATATACTACAGTCAGTGCACATTGTAAAAATGTTTTACACTAATTGTGCACATTGTATAAATATACTACAGTCAGTGTGCACATTGTATAAATATACTACAGTCATTGTGCACATTGTATTAATATTTTACACTAATTGTGCACATTGTGTAAATATACTATATTAATTGTGCATATTGTATAAATATACTACAGTCAGTGCACCTTGTAAACATGTTTACACTAATTGTGCACATTGTATAAATATACTATATTAATTGTGCACATTGTATAAATAAACTACAGTCAGTGCACATTGTAAAAATGTTTTACACTAATTGTGCACATTGTATAAATATACAACAGTAATTGTGCACATTGTATAAATACACTACAGTAATTGTGCACATTGTATAAATATTTTACATTAATTGTGCACATTGTATAAATATACTACAGTAATTGTGCACATTGTATAAATATTTTAAATTAATTGTGCACATTGTATAAATATACTACAGTCAGTGCACATTGTAAAAATGTTTTACACTAATTGTGCACATTTTGTAAATATACTATATTAATTGTGCACATTGTATAAATAAATTACGGTAATTGTGCACAATGTATAAATAAACTACAGTCATTGTGCACATTGTATAAATATATTACACTAATTGTGCACATTGTGTAAATATACTATATTAATTGTGCACATTGTATAAATAAACTACAGTCAGTGCACATTGTAAAAATGTTTTAAACTAAGTGTTCACATTTTGTAAATATACTATATTAATTGTGCACATTGTAGAAATATACTACAGTCAGTGCACATTGTAAAAATGTTTTACACTAATTGTGCACATTGTATAAATATACTACAGTCAGTGCACATTGTAAAAATGTTTTACACTAATTGTGCACATTGTATAAATATACTACAGTCAGTGCACATTGTAAAATTGTTTTACACTAATTGTGCACATTGTATAAATATACTACAGTCATTGTGCACATTGTATAAATATACTACAGTAATTGTGCACATTGTATAAATATTTTACACTAATTGTGCACATTGTGTAAATATACTATATTAATTGTGCACATTGTATAAATATACTACAGTCAGTGCACATTGTAAAAATGTTTTACACTAATTGTACACATTGTATAAATATACTACAGTCAGTGCACATTGTAAAAATGTTTTACACTAATTGTGCACATTGTATAAATATACAACAGTAATTGTGCACATTGTATAAATACACTACAGTAATTGTGCACATTGTATAAATATTTTACATTAATTGTGCACATTGTATAAATATACTACAGTAATTGTGCACATTGTATAAATATTTTACATTAATTGTGCACATTGTATAAATATACTACAGTCAGTGCACATTGTAAAAATGTTTCACACTAATTGTGCACATTTTGTAAATATACTATATTAATTGTGCACATTGTATAAATAAACTACGGTAATTGTGCACATTGTATAAATAAACTACAGTCATTGTGCACATTGTATAAATATTTTACACTAATTGTGCACATTGTGTAAATATACTATATTAATTGTGCACATTGTATAAATAAACTACAGTCAGTGCACATTGTAAAAATGTTTTAAACTAATTGTGCACATTTTGTAAATATACTATATTAATTATGCACATTGTATAAATATACTACAGTCAGTGCACATTGTAAAAATGTTTTACACTAATTGTGCACATTGTATAAATATACTACAGTCATTGTGCACATTGTATAAATATACTACAGTAATTGTGCACATTGTATAAATATTTTACACTAATTGTGCACATTGTGTAAATATACTATATTAATTGTGCACATTGTATAAATATACTACAGTCATTGTGCACATTGTATAAATACACTACAGTCATTGTGCACATGGTATAAATATTTTACACTTATTGTGTACATTGTGTAAATATACTACAGTCATTGTGCACATTGTATAAATATTTTACACTAATTGTGCACATTGTGTAAATATACTACAGTCAGTGCACATTGCAAAAATGTTTTACACTAATTGTGCACATTGTATAAATATACTACAGTCAGTGCACATTGTAAAAATGTTTTACACTAATTGTACACATTGTATAAATATACTACAGTCAGTGCACATTGAAAAAATGTTTTACACTAATTTTGCACATTGTATAAATATACAACAGTAATTGTGCACATTGTATAAATACACAATGGTAATTGTGCACATTGTATAAATATACTACAGTAATTATGCACATTGTATAAATATTTTACACTAATTGTGCACATTGTGTAAATAAACTATATTAATTGTGCACATTGTATAAATATACTACAGTCAGTGCACATTGTAAAAATGTTTTACACTAATTGTGCACATTGTATAAATATACTACAGTCAGTGCACATTGTAAAAATGTTTTACACTAATTGTGCACATTGTATAAATATACTACAGTCAGTGCACATTGTAAAAATGTTTCACACTAATTGTGCACATTTTGTAAATATAATATATTAATTGTGCACATTGTATAAATAAACTACGGTAATTGTGCACATTGTATAAATAAACTACAGTCATTGTGCACATTGTATAAATATTTTACACTAATTGTGCACATTGTGTAAATATACTATATTAATTGTGCACATTGTATAAATAAACTACAGTCAGTGCACATTGTAAAAATGTTTTAAACTAATTGTGCACATTTTGTAAATATACTATATTAATTATGCACATTGTATAAATATACTACAGTCAGTGCACATTGTAAAAATGTTTTACACTAATTGTGCACATTGTATAAATATACTACAGTCAGTGCACATTGTATAAATACACTACAGCCATTGTGCACATTGTATAAATATTTTACACTAATTGTGCACATTGTTTAAATATACTATATTAATTGTGCACATTGTATAAATATACTACAGTCAGTGCACATTGTAAAAATGTTTTACACTAATTGTACACATTGTATAAATATACTACAGTCAGTGCACATTGTAAAAATGTTTTACACTAATTGTGCACATTGTATAAATATACAACAGTAATTGTGCACATTGTATAAATACACTACAGCCATTGTGCACATTGTATAAATATTTTGCACTAATTGTGCACATTGTATAAATATACTAAAGTCATTGTGCACATTGTATAAATATTTTACACTAATTGTGCACATTGTGTAAATATACTACAGTCAGTGCACATTGAAAAAATGTTTTACACTAATTTTGCACATTGTATAAATAAACAACAGTAATTATGCACATTGTATAAATACACGATGGTAATTGTGCACATTGTATAAATATACTACTGTAATTATGCACATTGTATAAATATTTTACACTAATTGTGCACATTGTGTAAATAAACTATATTAATTGTGCACATTGTATAAATATACTTCAGTCAGTGCACATTGTAAAAATGTTTTACACTAATTGTGCACATTGTATAAATATACTACAGTCAGTGCACATTGCAAAAATGTTTTACACTAATTGTGCACATTGTATAAATATACTACAGTCAGTGCACATTGTAAAAATGTTTTACACTAATTGTGCACATTGTATAAATATACTACAGTCAGTGCACATTGCAAAAATGTTTTACACTAATTATGCACATTGTATAAATATACTACAGTCAGTGCACATTGTAAAATGTTTTACACTAATTGTGCACATTGTATAAATATACTACAGTCATTGTGCACATTGTATAAATATACTACAGTAATTATGCACATTGTATAAATATTTTACACTAATTGTGCACATTGTGTAAATAAACTATATTAATTGTGCACATTCTATAAATATACTACAGTCAGTGGACATTGTAAAAATGTTTTACACTAATTGTGCACATTGTATAAATATACTACAGTCAGTGCACATTGTAAAAATGTTTTACACTAATTGTGCACATTGTATAAATATACTACAGTCAGTGTGCACATTGTATAAATATACTACAGTCATTGTGCACATTGTATTAATATTTTACACTAATTGTGCACATTGTGTAAATATACTATATTAATTGTGCATATTGTATAAATATACTACAGTCAGTGCACCTTGTAAACATGTTTACACTAATTGTGCACATTGTATAAATATACTATATTAATTGTGCACATTGTATAAATAAACTACAGTCAGTGCACATTGTAAAAATGTTTTACACTAATTGTGCACATTGTATAAATATACAACAGTAATTGTGCACATTGTATAAATACACTACAGTAATTGTGCACATTGTATAAATATTTTACATTAATTGTGCACATTGTATAAATATACTACAGTAATTGTGCACATTGTATAAATATTTTAAATTAATTGTGCACATTGTATAAATATACTACAGTCAGTGCACATTGTAAAAATGTTTTACACTAATTGTGCACATTTTGTAAATATACTATATTAATTGTGCACATTGTATAAATAAATTACGGTAATTGTGCACAATGTATAAATAAACTACAGTCATTGTGCACATTGTATAAATATATTACACTAATTGTGCACATTGTGTAAATATACTATATTAATTGTGCACATTGTATAAATAAACTACAGTCAGTGCACATTGTAAAAATGTTTTAAACTAAGTGTTCACATTTTGTAAATATACTATATTAATTGTGCACATTGTAGAAATATACTACAGTCAGTGCACATTGTAAAAATGTTTTACACTAATTGTGCACATTGTATAAATATACTACAGTCAGTGCACATTGTAAAAATGTTTTACACTAATTGTGCACATTGTATAAATATACTACAGTCAGTGCACATTGTAAAAATGTTTTACACTAATTGTGCACATTGTATAAATATACTACAGTCAGTGCACATTGTAAAATTGTTTTACACTAATTGTGCACATTGTATAAATATACTACAGTCATTGTGCACATTGTATAAATATACTACAGTAATTGTGCACATTGTATAAATATTTTACACTAATTGTGCACATTGTGTAAATATACTATATTAATTGTGCACATTGTATAAATATACTACAGTCAGTGCACATTGTAAAAATGTTTTACACTAATTGTACACATTGTATAAATATACTACAGTCAGTGCACATTGTAAAAATGTTTTACACTAATTGTGCACATTGTATAAATATACAACAGTAATTGTGCACATTGTATAAATACACTACAGTAATTGTGCACATTGTATAAATATTTTACATTAATTGTGCACATTGTATAAATATACTACAGTAATTGTGCACATTGTATAAATATTTTACATTAATTGTGCACATTGTATAAATATACTACAGTCAGTGCACATTGTAAAAATGTTTCACACTAATTGTGCACATTTTGTAAATATACTATATTAATTGTGCACATTGTATAAATAAACTACGGTAATTGTGCACATTGTATAAATAAACTACAGTCATTGTGCACATTGTATAAATATTTTACACTAATTGTGCACATTGTGTAAATATACTATATTAATTGTGCACATTGTATAAATAAACTACAGTCAGTGCACATTGTAAAAATGTTTTAAACTAATTGTGCACATTTTGTAAATATACTATATTAATTATGCACATTGTATAAATATACTACAGTCAGTGCACATTGTAAAAATGTTTTACACTAATTGTGCACATTGTATAAATATACTACAGTCATTGTGCACATTGTATAAATATACTACAGTAATTGTGCACATTGTATAAATATTTTACACTAATTGTGCACATTGTGTAAATATACTATATTAATTGTGCACATTGTATAAATATACTACAGTCATTGTGCACATTGTATAAATACACTACAGTCATTGTGCACATGGTATAAATATTTTACACTTATTGTGTACATTGTGTAAATATACTACAGTCATTGTGCACATTGTATAAATATTTTACACTAATTGTGCACATTGTGTAAATATACTACAGTCAGTGCACATTGCAAAAATGTTTTACACTAATTGTGCACATTGTATAAATATACTACAGTCAGTGCACATTGTAAAAATGTTTTACACTAATTGTACACATTGTATAAATATACTACAGTCAGTGCACATTGAAAAAATGTTTTACACTAATTTTGCACATTGTATAAATATACAACAGTAATTGTGCACATTGTATAAATACACAATGGTAATTGTGCACATTGTATAAATATACTACAGTAATTATGCACATTGTATAAATATTTTACACTAATTGTGCACATTGTGTAAATAAACTATATTAATTGTGCACATTGTATAAATATACTACAGTCAGTGCACATTGTAAAAATGTTTTACACTAATTGTGCACATTGTATAAATATACTACAGTCAGTGCACATTGTAAAAATGTTTTACACTAATTGTGCACATTGTATAAATATACTACAGTCAGTGCACATTGTAAAAATGTTTCACACTAATTGTGCACATTTTGTAAATATAATATATTAATTGTGCACATTGTATAAATAAACTACGGTAATTGTGCACATTGTATAAATAAACTACAGTCATTGTGCACATTGTATAAATATTTTACACTAATTGTGCACATTGTGTAAATATACTATATTAATTGTGCACATTGTATAAATAAACTACAGTCAGTGCACATTGTAAAAATGTTTTAAACTAATTGTGCACATTTTGTAAATATACTATATTAATTATGCACATTGTATAAATATACTACAGTCAGTGCACATTGTAAAAATGTTTTACACTAATTGTGCACATTGTATAAATATACTACAGTCAGTGCACATTGTATAAATACACTACAGCCATTGTGCACATTGTATAAATATTTTACACTAATTGTGCACATTGTGTAAATATACTATATTAATTGTGCACATTGTATAAATATACTACAGTCAGTGCACATTGTAAAAATGTTTTACACTAATTGTACACATTGTATAAATATACTACAGTCAGTGCACATTGTAAAAATGTTTTACACTAATTGTGCACATTGTATAAATATACAACAGTAATTGTGCACATTGTATAAATACACTACAGCCAATGTGCACATTGTATAAATATTTTGCACTAATTGTGCACATTGTATAAATATACTAAAGTCATTGTGCACATTGTATAAATATTTTACACTAATTGTGCACATTGTGTAAATATACTACAGTCAGTGCACATTGAAAAAATGTTTTACACTAATTTTGCACATTGTATAAATAAACAACAGTAATTATGCACATTGTATAAATACACGATGGTAATTGTGCACATTGTATAAATATACTACTGTAATTATGCACATTGTATAAATATTTTACACTAATTGTGCACATTGTGTAAATAAACTATATTAATTGTGCACATTGTATAAATATACTTCAGTCAGTGCACATTGTAAAAATGTTTTACACTAATTGTGCACATTGTATAAATATACTACAGTCAGTGCACATTGCAAAAATGTTTTACACTAATTGTGCACATTGTATAAATATACTACAGTCAGTGCACATTGTAAAAATGTTTTACACTAATTGTGCACATTGTATAAATATACTACAGTCAGTGCACATTGCAAAAATGTTTTACACTAATTATGCACATTGTATAAATATACTACAGTCAGTGCACATTGTAAAATGTTTTACACTAATTGTGCACATTGTATAAATATACTACAGTCATTGTGCACATTGTATAAATATACTACAGTCATTGTGCACATTGTATTAATATTTTACACTAATTGTGCACATTGTTTAAATATACTATATTAATTGTGCATATTGTATAAATATACTACAGTCAGTGCACCTTGTAAACATGTTTACACTAATTGTGCACATTGTATAAATATACTATATTAATTGTGCACATTGTATAAATAAACTACAGTCAGTGCACATTGTAAAAATGTTTTACACTAATTGTGCACATTGTATAAATATACAACAGTAATTGTGCACATTGTATAAATACACTACAGTAATTGTGCACATTGTATAAATATTTTACATTAATTGTGCACATTGTATAAATAGACTACAGTAATTGTGCACATTGTATAAATATTTTACATTAATTGTGCACATTGTATAAATATACTTCAGTCAGTGCACATTGTAAAAATGTTTTACACTAATTGTGCACATTGTATAAATATACTACAGTCATTGTGCACATTGTATAAATATACTACAGTCATTGTGCACATTCTATTAATATTTTACACTAATTGTGCACATTGTGTAAATATACTATATTAATTGTGCATATTGTATAAATATACTACAGTCAGTGCACCTTGTAAACATGTTTACACTAATTGTGCACATTGTATAAATATACTATATTAATTGTGCACATTGTATAAATAAACTACAGTCAGTGCACATTGTAAAAATATTTTACACTAATTGTGCACATTGTATAAATATACAACAGTAATTGTGCACATTGTATAAATACACTACAGTAATTGTGCACATTGTATAAATATTTTACATTAATTGTGCACATTGTATAAATATACTACAGTAATTGTGCACATTGTATAAATATTTTACATTAATTGTGCACATTGTATAAATATACTACAGTCAGTGCACATTGTAAAAATGTTTTACACTAATTGTGCACATTTTGTAAATATACTATATTAATTGTGCACATTGTATAAATAAACTACGGTAATTGTGCACATTGTATAAATAAACTACATTCATTGTGCACATTGTAAAAATGTTTTAAACTAATTGTGCACATTTTGTAAATATACTATATTAATTGTGCACATTGTATAAATATACTACAGTCAGTGCACATTGTAAAAATGTTTTACACTAATTGTGCACATTGTATAAATATACTACAGTCAGTGCACATTGTAAAAATGTTTTACACTAATTGTGCACATTGTATAAATATACTACAGTCATTGTGCACATTGTATAAATATACTACAGTCATTGTGCACATTGTATAAATATTTTACACTAATTGTGCACATTGTGTAAATATACTACAGTCAGTGCACATTGAAAAAATGTTTTACACTAATTTTGCACATTGTATAAATAAACAACAGTAATTGTGCACATTGTATAAATACACAATGGTAATTGTGCACATTGTATAAATATACTACAGTAATTATGCATATTGTATAAATATACTACAGTCAGTGCACCTTGTAAACATGTTTACACTAATTGTGCACATTGTATAAATATACTATATTAATTGTGCACATTGTATAAATAAACTACAGTCAGTGCACATTGTAAAAATATTTTACACTAATTGTGCACATTGTATAAATATACAACAGTAATTGTGCACATTGTATAAATACACTACAGTAATTGTGCACATTGTATAAATATTTTACATTAATTGTGCACATTGTATAAATATACTACAGTAATTGTGCACATTGTATAAATATTTTACATTAATTGTGCACATTGTATAAATATACTACAGTCAGTGCACATTGTAAAAATGTTTTACACTAATTGTGCACATTTTGTAAATATACTATATTAATTGTGCACATTGTATAAATAAACTACGGTAATTGTGCACATTGTATAAATAAACTACATTCATTGTGCACATTGTAAAAATGTTTTAAACTAATTGTGCACATTTTGTAAATATACTATATTAATTGTGCACATTGTATAAATATACTACAGTCAGTGCACATTGTAAAAATGTTTTACACTAATTGTGCACATTGTATAAATATACTACAGTCAGTGCACATTGTAAAAATGTTTTACACTAATTGTGCACATTGTATAAATATACTACAGTCATTGTGCACATTGTATAAATATACTACAGTCATTGTGCACATTGTATTAATATTTTACACTAATTGTGCACATTGTTTAAATATACTATATTAATTGCGCATATTGTATAAATATACTACAGTCAGTGCACCTTGTAAACATGTTTACACTAATTGTGCACATTGTATAAATATACTATATTAATTGTGCACATTGTATAAATAAACTACAGTCAGTGCACATTGTAAAAATGTTTTACACTAATTGTGCACATTGTATAAATATACAACAGTAATTGTGCACATTGTATAAATACACTACAGTAATTGTGCACATTGTATAAATATTTTACATTAATTGTGCACATTGTATAAATATACTACAGTAATTGTGCACATTGTATAAATATTTTACATTAATTGTGCACATTGTATAAATATACTACAGTCAGTGCACATTGTAAAAATGTTTTACACTAATTGTACACATTGTATAAATATACTACAGTCAGTGCACATTGAAAAAATGTTTTACACTAATTTTGCACATTGTATAAATATACAACAGTAATTGTGCACATTGTATAAATACACAATGGTAATTGTGCACATTGTATAAATATACTACAGTAATTATGCACATTGTATAAATATTTTACACTAATTGTGCACATTGTGTAAATAAACTATATTAATTGTGCACATTGTATAAATATACTACAGTCAGTGCACATTGTAAAAATGTTTTACACTAATTGTGCACATTGTATAAATATACTACAGTCAGTGCACATTGTAAAAATGTTTTACACTAATTGTGCACATTGTATAAATATACTACAGTCAGTGCACATTGTAAAAATGTTTCACACTAATTGTGCACATTTTGTAAATATAATATATTAATTGTGCACATTGTATAAATAAACTACGGTAATTGTGCACATTGTATAAATAAACTACAGTCATTGTGCACATTGTATAAATATTTTACACTAATTGTGCACATTGTGTAAATATACTATATTAATTGTGCACATTGTATAAATAAACTACAGTCAGTGCACATTGTAAAAATGTTTTAAACTAATTGTGCACATTTTGTAAATATACTATATTAATTATGCACATTGTATAAATATACTACAGTCAGTGCACATTGTAAAAATGTTTTACACTAATTGTGCACATTGTATAAATATACTACAGTCAGTGCACATTGTATAAATACACTACAGCCATTGTGCACATTGTATAAATATTTTACACTAATTGTGCACATTGTGTAAATATACTATATTAATTGTGCACATTGTATAAATATACTACAGTCAGTGCACATTGTAAAAATGTTTTACACTAATTGTAGACATTGTATAAATATACTACAGTCAGTGCACATTGTAAAAATGTTTTACACTAATTGTGCACATTGTATAAATATACAACAGTAATTGTGCACATTGTATAAATACACTACAGCCATTGTGCACATTGTATAAATATTTTGCACTAATTGTGCACATTGTATAAATATACTAAAGTCATTGTGCACATTGTATAAATATTTTACACTAATTGTGCACATTGTGTAAATATACTACAGTCAGTGCACATTGAAAAAATGTTTTACACTAATTTTGCACATTGTATAAATAAACAACAGTAATTGTGCACATTGTATAAATACACGATGGTAATTGTGCACATTGTATAAATATACTACAGTAATTATGCACATTGTATAAATATTTTACACTAATTGTGCACATTGTGTAAATAAACTATATTAATTGTGCACATTGTATAAATATACTTCAGTCAGTGCACATTGTAAAAATGTTTTACACTAATTGTGCACATTGTATAAATATACTACAGTCAGTGCACATTGTACAAATGTTTTACACTAATTGTGCACATTTTGTAAATATACTATATTAATTGTGCACATTGTATAAATAAACTACGGTAATTGTGCACATTGTATAAATAAACTACAGTCATTGTGCACATTGTAAAAATGTTTTAAACTAATTGTGCACATTTTGTAAATATACTATATTAATTGTGCACATTGTATAAATATACTACAGTCAGTGCACATTGTAAAAATGTTTTACACTAATTGTGCACATTGTATAAATATACTACAGTCAGTGCACATTGTAAAAATGTTTTACACTAATTGTGCACATTGTATAAATATACTACAGTCAGTGCACATTGTATAAATACACTACAGCCATTGTGCACATTGTATAAATATTTTACACTAATTGTGCACATTGTGTAAATATACTATATTAATTGTGCACATTTTATAAATATACTACAGTCAGTGCACATTGTAAAAATGTTTTACACTAATTTTGCACATTGTATAAATATACAACAGTAATTGTGCACATTGTATAAATACACAATGGTAATTGTGCACATTGTATAAATATACTACAGTAATTATGCACATTGTATAAATATTTTACACTAATTGTGCACATTGTGTAAATACTATATTAATTGTGCACATTGTATAAATATACTACAGTCAGTGCACATTGTAAAAACGTTTTACACTAATTGTGCACATTGTATAAATATACTACAGTCAGTGCACATTGTAAAAATGTTTTACACTAATTGTGCACATTGTATAAATATACTACAGTCATTTTGCACATTGTATAAATATACTACAGTCATTGTGCACATTGTATTAATATTTTACACTAATTGTGCACATTGTGTAAATATACTATATTAATTGTGCATATTGTATAAATATACTACAGTCAGTGCACCTTGTAAACATGTTTACACTAATTGAGCACATTGTATAAATATACTATATTAATTGTGCACATTGTATAAATAAACTACAGTCAGTGCACATTGTAAAAATGTTTTACACTAATTGTGCACATTGTATAAATATACAACAGTAATTGTGCACATTGTATAAATAAACTACAGTAATTGTGCACATTGTATAAATATTTTACATTAATTGTGCACATTGTATAAATATACTACAGTAATTGTGCACATTGTATAAATATTTTACATTAATTGTGCACATTGTATAAATATACTACAGTCAGTGCACATTGTAAAAATGTTTCACACTAAGTGTGCACATTTTGTAAATATACTATATTAATTGTGCACATTGTATAAATAAACTACGGTAATTGTGCACATTGTATAAATAAACTACAGTCATTGTGCACATTGTATAAATATTTTACACTAATTGTGCACATTGTGTAAATATACTATATTAATTGTGCACATTGTATAAATAAACTACAGTCAGTGCACATTGTAAAAATGTTTTAAACTAATTGTGCACATTTTGTAAATATACTATATTAATTATGCACATTGTATAAATATACTACAGTCAGTGCACATTGTAAAAATGTTTTACACTAATTGTGCACATTGTATAAATATACTACAGTCATTGTGCACATTGTATAAATATACTACAGTAATTGTGCACATTGTATAAATATTTTACACTAATTGTGCACATTGTGTAAATATACTATATTAATTGTGCACATTGTATAAATATACTACAGTCATTGTGCACATTGTATAAATACACTACAGTCATTGTGCACATGGTATAAATATTTTACACTTATTGTGTACATTGTGTAAATATACTACAGTCATTGTGCACATTGTATAAATATTTTACACTAATTGTGCACATTGTGTAAATATACTACAGTCAGTGCACATTGCAAAAATGTTTTACACTAATTGTGCACATTGTATAAATATACTACAGTCAGTGCACATTGTAAAAATGTTTTACACTAATTGTACACATTGTATAAATATACTACAGTCAGTGCACATTGAAAAAATGTTTTACACTAATTTTGCACATTGTATAAATATACAACAGTAATTGTGCACATTGTATAAATACACAATGGTAATTGTGCACATTGTATAAATATACTACAGTAATTATGCACATTGTATAAATATTTTACACTAATTGTGCACATTGTGTAAATAAACTATATTAATTGTGCACATTGTATAAATATACTACAGTCAGTGCACATTGTAAAAATGTTTTACACTAATTGTGCACATTGTATAAATATACTACAGTCAGTGCACATTGTAAAAATGTTTTACACTAATTGTGCACATTGTATAAATATACTACAGTCAGTGCACATTGTAAAAATGTTTCACACTAATTGTGCACATTTTGTAAATATAATATATTAATTGTGCACATTGTATAAATAAACTACGGTAATTGTGCACATTGTATAAATAAAGTACAGTCATTGTGCACATTGTATAAATATTTTACACTAATTGTGCACATTGTGTAAATATACTATATTAATTGTGCACATTGTATAAATAAACTACAGTCAGTGCACATTGTAAAAATGTTTTAAACTAATTGTGCACATTTTGTAAATATACTATATTAATTATGCACATTGTATAAATATACTACAGTCAGTGCACATTGTAAAAATGTTTTACACTAATTGTGCACATTGTATAAATATACTACAGTCAGTGCACATTGTATAAATACACTACAGCCATTGTGCACATTGTATAAATATTTTACACTAATTGTGCACATTGTGTAAATATACTATATTAATTGTGCACATTGTATAAATATACTACAGTCAGTGCACATTGTAAAAATGTTTTACACTAATTGTACACATTGTATAAATATACTACAGTCAGTGCACATTGTAAAAATGTTTTACACTAATTGTGCACATTGTATAAATATACAACAGTAATTGTGCACATTGTATAAATACACTACAGCCATTGTGCACATTGTATAAATATTTTGCACTAATTGTGCACATTGTATAAATATACTAAAGTCATTGTGCACATTGTATAAATATTTTACACTAATTGTGCACATTGTGTAAATATACTACAGTCAGTGCACATTGAAAAAATGTTTTACACTAATTTTGCACATTGTATAAATAAACAACAGTAATTATGCACATTGTATAAATACACGATGGTAATTGTGCACATTGTATAAATATACTACTGTAATTATGCACATTGTATAAATATTTTACACTAATTGTGCACATTGTGTAAATAAACTATATTAATTGTGCACATTGTATAAATATACTTCAGTCAGTGCACATTGTAAAAATGTTTTACACTAATTGTGCACATTGTATAAATATACTACAGTCAGTGCACATTGCAAAAATGTTTTACACTAATTGTGCACATTGTATAAATATACTACAGTCAGTGCACATTGTAAAAATGTTTTACACTAATTGTGCACATTGTATAAATATACTACAGTCAGTGCACATTGCAAAAATGTTTTACACTAATTATGCACATTGTATAAATATACTACAGTCAGTGCACATTGTAAAATGTTTTACACTAATTGTGCACATTGTATAAATATACTACAGTCATTGTGCACATTGTATAAATATACTACAGTCATTGTGCACATTGTATTAATATTTTACACTAATTGTGCACATTGTTTAAATATACTATATTAATTGTGCATATTGTATAAATATACTACAGTCAGTGCACCTTGTAAACATGTTTACACTAATTGTGCACATTGTATAAATATACTATATTAATTGTGCACATTGTATAAATAAACTACAGTCAGTGCACATTGTAAAAATGTTTTACACTAATTGTGCACATTGTATAAATATACAACAGTAATTGTGCACATTGTATAAATACACTACAGTAATTGTGCACATTGTATAAATATTTTACATTAATTGTGCACATTGTATAAATAGACTACAGTAATTGTGCACATTGTATAAATATTTTACATTAATTGTGCACATTGTATAAATATACTTCAGTCAGTGCACATTGTAAAAATGTTTTACACTAATTGTGCACATTGTATAAATATACTACAGTCATTGTGCACATTGTATAAATATACTACAGTCATTGTGCACATTCTATTAATATTTTACACTAATTGTGCACATTGTGTAAATATACTATATTAATTGTGCATATTGTATAAATATACTACAGTCAGTGCACCTTGTAAACATGTTTACACTAATTGTGCACATTGTATAAATATACTATATTAATTGTGCACATTGTATAAATAAACTACAGTCAGTGCACATTGTAAAAATATTTTACACTAATTGTGCACATTGTATAAATATACAACAGTAATTGTGCACATTGTATAAATACACTACAGTAATTGTGCACATTGTATAAATATTTTACATTAATTGTGCACATTGTATAAATATACTACAGTAATTGTGCACATTGTATAAATATTTTACATTAATTGTGCACATTGTATAAATATACTACAGTCAGTGCACATTGTAAAAATGTTTTACACTAATTGTGCACATTTTGTAAATATACTATATTAATTGTGCACATTGTATAAATAAACTACGGTAATTGTGCACATTGTATAAATAAACTACATTCATTGTGCACATTGTAAAAATGTTTTAAACTAATTGTGCACATTTTGTAAATATACTATATTAATTGTGCACATTGTATAAATATACTACAGTCAGTGCACATTGTAAAAATGTTTTACACTAATTGTGCACATTGTATAAATATACTACAGTCAGTGCACATTGTAAAAATGTTTTACACTAATTGTGCACATTGTATAAATATACTACAGTCATTGTGCACATTGTATAAATATACTACAGTCATTGTGCACATTGTATAAATATTTTACACTAATTGTGCACATTGTGTAAATATACTACAGTCAGTGCACATTGAAAAAATGTTTTACACTAATTTTGCACATTGTATAAATAAACAACAGTAATTGTGCACATTGTATAAATACACAATGGTAATTGTGCACATTGTATAAATATACTACAGTAATTATGCATATTGTATAAATATACTACAGTCAGTGCACCTTGTAAACATGTTTACACTAATTGTGCACATTGTATAAATATACTATATTAATTGTGCACATTGTATAAATAAACTACAGTCAGTGCACATTGTAAAAATATTTTACACTAATTGTGCACATTGTATAAATATACAACAGTAATTGTGCACATTGTATAAATACACTACAGTAATTGTGCACATTGTATAAATATTTTACATTAATTGTGCACATTGTATAAATATACTACAGTAATTGTGCACATTGTATAAATATTTTACATTAATTGTGCACATTGTATAAATATACTACAGTCAGTGCACATTGTAAAAATGTTTTACACTAATTGTGCACATTTTGTAAATATACTATATTAATTGTGCACATTGTATAAATAAACTACGGTAATTGTGCACATTGTATAAATAAACTACATTCATTGTGCACATTGTAAAAATGTTTTAAACTAATTGTGCACATTTTGTAAATATACTATATTAATTGTGCACATTGTATAAATATACTACAGTCAGTGCACATTGTAAAAATGTTTTACACTAATTGTGCACATTGTATAAATATACTACAGTCAGTGCACATTGTAAAAATGTTTTACACTAATTGTGCACATTGTATAAATATACTACAGTCATTGTGCACATTGTATAAATATACTACAGTCATTGTGCACATTGTATTAATATTTTACACTAATTGTGCACATTGTTTAAATATACTATATTAATTGCGCATATTGTATAAATATACTACAGTCAGTGCACCTTGTAAACATGTTTACACTAATTGTGCACATTGTATAAATATACTATATTAATTGTGCACATTGTATAAATAAACTACAGTCAGTGCACATTGTAAAAATGTTTTACACTAATTGTGCACATTGTATAAATATACAACAGTAATTGTGCACATTGTATAAATACACTACAGTAATTGTGCACATTGTATAAATATTTTACATTAATTGTGCACATTGTATAAATATACTACAGTAATTGTGCACATTGTATAAATATTTTACATTAATTGTGCACATTGTATAAATATACTACAGTCAGTGCACATTGTAAAAAATGTTTTACACTAATTGTACACATTGTATAAATATACTACAGTCAGTGCACATTGAAAAAATGTTTTACACTAATTTTGCACATTGTATAAATATACAACAGTAATTGTGCACATTGTATAAATACACAATGGTAATTGTGCACATTGTATAAATATACTACAGTAATTATGCACATTGTATAAATATTTTACACTAATTGTGCACATTGTGTAAATAAACTATATTAATTGTGCACATTGTATAAATATACTACAGTCAGTGCACATTGTAAAAATGTTTTACACTAATTGTGCACATTGTATAAATATACTACAGTCAGTGCACATTGTAAAAATGTTTTACACTAATTGTGCACATTGTATAAATATACTACAGTCAGTGCACATTGTAAAAATGTTTCACACTAATTGTGCACATTTTGTAAATATAATATATTAATTGTGCACATTGTATAAATAAACTACGGTAATTGTGCACATTGTATAAATAAAGTACAGTCATTGTGCACATTGTATAAATATTTTACACTAATTGTGCACATTGTGTAAATATACTATATTAATTGTGCACATTGTATAAATAAACTACAGTCAGTGCACATTGTAAAAATGTTTTAAACTAATTGTGCACATTTTGTAAATATACTATATTAATTATGCACATTGTATAAATATACTACAGTCAGTGCACATTGTAAAAATGTTTTACACTAATTGTGCACATTGTATAAATATACTACAGTCAGTGCACATTGTATAAATACACTACAGCCATTGTGCACATTGTATAAATATTTTACACTAATTGTGCACATTGTGTAAATATACTATATTAATTGTGCACATTGTATAAATATACTACAGTCAGTGCACATTGTAAAAATGTTTTACACTAATTGTACACATTGTATAAATATACTACAGTCAGTGCACATTGTAAAAATGTTTTACACTAATTGTGCACATTGTATAAATATACAACAGTAATTGTGCACATTGTATAAATACACTACAGCCATTGTGCACATTGTATAAATATTTTGCACTAATTGTGCACATTGTATAAATATACTAAAGTCATTGTGCACATTGTATAAATATTTTACACTAATTGTGCACATTGTGTAAATATACTACAGTCAGTGCACATTGAAAAAATGTTTTACACTAATTTTGCACATTGTATAAATAAACAACAGTAATTATGCACATTGTATAAATACACGATGGTAATTGTGCACATTGTATAAATATACTACTGTAATTATGCACATTGTATAAATATTTTACACTAATTGTGCACATTGTGTAAATAAACTATATTAATTGTGCACATTGTATAAATATACTACAGTCAGTGCACATTGTAAAAATGTTTTACACTAATTGTGCACATTGTATAAATATACTACAGTCAGTGCACATTGTAAAATTGTTTTACACTAATTGTGCACATTGTATAAATATACTACAGTCATTGTGCACATTGTATAAATATACTACAGTAATTGTGCACATTGTATAAATATTTTACACTAATTGTGCACATTGTGTAAATATACTATATTAATTGTGCACATTGTATAAATATACTACAGTCAGTGCACATTGTAAAAATGTTTTACACTAATTGTACACATTGTATAAATATACTACAGTCAGTGCACATTGTAAAAATGTTTTACACTAATTGTGCACATTGTATAAATATACAACAGTAATTGTGCACATTGTATAAATACACTACAGTAATTGTGCACATTGTATAAATATTTTACATTAATTGTGCACATTGTATAAATATACTACAGTAATTGTGCACATTGTATAAATATTTTACATTAATTGTGCACATTGTATAAATATACTACAGTCAGTGCACATTGTAAAAATGTTTCACACTAATTGTGCACATTTTGTAAATATACTATATTAATTGTGCACATTGTATAAATAAACTACGGTAATTGTGCACATTGTATAAATAAACTACAGTCATTGTGCACATTGTATAAATATTTTACACTAATTGTGCACATTGTGTAAATATACTATATTAATTGTGCACATTGTATAAATAAACTACAGTCAGTGCACATTGTAAAAATGTTTTAAACTAATTGTGCACATTTTGTAAATATACTATATTAATTATGCACATTGTATAAATATACTACAGTCAGTGCACATTGTAAAAATGTTTTACACTAATTGTGCACATTGTATAAATATACTACAGTCATTGTGCACATTGTATAAATATACTACAGTAATTGTGCACATTGTATAAATATTTTACACTAATTGTGCACATTGTGTAAATATACTATATTAATTGTGCACATTGTATAAATATACTACAGTCATTGTGCACATTGTATAAATACACTACAGTCATTGTGCACATGGTATAAATATTTTACACTTATTGTGTACATTGTGTAAATATACTACAGTCATTGTGCACATTGTATAAATATTTTACACTAATTGTGCACATTGTGTAAATATACTACAGTCAGTGCACATTGCAAAAATGTTTTACACTAATTGTGCACATTGTATAAATATACTACAGTCAGTGCACATTGTAAAAATGTTTTACACTAATTGTACACATTGTATAAATATACTACAGTCAGTGCACATTGAAAAAATGTTTTACACTAATTTTGCACATTGTATAAATATACAACAGTAATTGTGCACATTGTATAAATACACAATGGTAATTGTGCACATTGTATAAATATACTACAGTAATTATGCACATTGTATAAATATTTTACACTAATTGTGCACATTGTGTAAATAAACTATATTAATTGTGCACATTGTATAAATATACTACAGTCAGTGCACATTGTAAAAATGTTTTACACTAATTGTGCACATTGTATAAATATACTACAGTCAGTGCACATTGTAAAAATGTTTTACACTAATTGTGCACATTGTATAAATATACTACAGTCAGTGCACATTGTAAAAATGTTTCACACTAATTGTGCACATTTTGTAAATATAATATATTAATTGTGCACATTGTATAAATAAACTACGGTAATTGTGCACATTGTATAAATAAACTACAGTCATTGTGCACATTGTATAAATATTTTACACTAATTGTGCACATTGTGTAAATATACTATATTAATTGTGCACATTGTATAAATAAACTACAGTCAGTGCACATTGTAAAAATGTTTTAAACTAATTGTGCACATTTTGTAAATATACTATATTAATTATGCACATTGTATAAATATACTACAGTCAGTGCACATTGTAAAAATGTTTTACACTAATTGTGCACATTGTATAAATATACTACAGTCAGTGCACATTGTATAAATACACTACAGCCATTGTGCACATTGTATAAATATTTTACACTAATTGTGCACATTGTGTAAATATACTATATTAATTGTGCACATTGTATAAATATACTACAGTCAGTGCACATTGTAAAAATGTTTTACACTAATTGTACACATTGTATAAATATACTACAGTCAGTGCACATTGTAAAAATGTTTTACACTAATTGTGCACATTGTATAAATATACAACAGTAATTGTGCACATTGTATAAATACACTACAGCCAATGTGCACATTGTATAAATATTTTGCACTAATTGTGCACATTGTATAAATATACTAAAGTCATTGTGCACATTGTATAAATATTTTACACTAATTGTGCACATTGTGTAAATATACTACAGTCAGTGCACATTGAAAAAATGTTTTACACTAATTTTGCACATTGTATAAATAAACAACAGTAATTATGCACATTGTATAAATACACGATGGTAATTGTGCACATTGTATAAATATACTACTGTAATTATGCACATTGTATAAATATTTTACACTAATTGTGCACATTGTGTAAATAAACTATATTAATTGTGCACATTGTATAAATATACTTCAGTCAGTGCACATTGTAAAAATGTTTTACACTAATTGTGCACATTGTATAAATATACTACAGTCAGTGCACATTGCAAAAATGTTTTACACTAATTGTGCACATTGTATAAATATACTACAGTCAGTGCACATTGTAAAAATGTTTTACACTAATTGTGCACATTGTATAAATATACTACAGTCAGTGCACATTGCAAAAATGTTTTACACTAATTATGCACATTGTATAAATATACTACAGTCAGTGCACATTGTAAAATGTTTTACACTAATTGTGCACATTGTATAAATATACTACAGTCATTGTGCACATTGTATAAATATACTACAGTCATTGTGCACATTGTATTAATATTTTACACTAATTGTGCACATTGTTTAAATATACTATATTAATTGTGCATATTGTATAAATATACTACAGTCAGTGCACCTTGTAAACATGTTTACACTAATTGTGCACATTGTATAAATATACTATATTAATTGTGCACATTGTATAAATAAACTACAGTCAGTGCACATTGTAAAAATGTTTTACACTAATTGTGCACATTGTATAAATATACAACAGTAATTGTGCACATTGTATAAATACACTACAGTAATTGTGCACATTGTATAAATATTTTACATTAATTGTGCACATTGTATAAATAGACTACAGTAATTGTGCACATTGTATAAATATTTTACATTAATTGTGCACATTGTATAAATATACTTCAGTCAGTGCACATTGTAAAAATGTTTTACACTAATTGTGCACATTGTATAAATATACTACAGTCATTGTGCACATTGTATAAATATACTACAGTCATTGTGCACATTCTATTAATATTTTACACTAATTGTGCACATTGTGTAAATATACTATATTAATTGTGCATATTGTATAAATATACTACAGTCAGTGCACCTTGTAAACATGTTTACACTAATTGTGCACATTGTATAAATATACTATATTAATTGTGCACATTGTATAAATAAACTACAGTCAGTGCACATTGTAAAAATATTTTACACTAATTGTGCACATTTTGTAAATATACTATATTAATTGTGCACATTGTATAAATAAACTACGGTAATTGTGCACATTGTATAAATAAACTACATTCATTGTGCACATTGTAAAAATGTTTTAAACTAATTGTGCACATTTTGTAAATATACTATATTAATTGTGCACATTGTATAAATATACTACAGTCAGTGCACATTGTAAAAATGTTTTACACTAATTGTGCACATTGTATAAATATACTACAGTCAGTGCACATTGTAAAAATGTTTTACACTAATTGTGCACATTGTATAAATATACTACAGTCATTGTGCACATTGTATAAATATACTACAGTCATTGTGCACATTGTATAAATATTTTACACTAATTGTGCACATTGTGTAAATATACTACAGTCAGTGCACATTGAAAAAATGTTTTACACTAATTTTGCACATTGTATAAATAAACAACAGTAATTGTGCACATTGTATAAATACACAATGGTAATTGTGCACATTGTATAAATATACTACAGTAATTATGCATATTGTATAAATATACTACAGTCAGTGCACCTTGTAAACATGTTTACACTAATTGTGCACATTGTATAAATATACTATATTAATTGTGCACATTGTATAAATAAACTACAGTCAGTGCACATTGTAAAAATATTTTACACTAATTGTGCACATTGTATAAATATACAACAGTAATTGTGCACATTGTATAAATACACTACAGTAATTGTGCACATTGTATAAATATTTTACATTAATTGTGCACATTGTATAAATATACTACAGTAATTGTGCACATTGTATAAATATTTTACATTAATTGTGCACATTGTATAAATATACTACAGTCAGTGCACATTGTAAAAATGTTTTACACTAATTGTGCACATTTTGTAAATATACTATATTAATTGTGCACATTGTATAAATAAACTACGGTAATTGTGCACATTGTATAAATAAACTACATTCATTGTGCACATTGTAAAAATGTTTTAAACTAATTGTGCACATTTTGTAAATATACTATATTAATTGTGCACATTGTATAAATATACTACAGTCAGTGCACATTGTAAAAATGTTTTACACTAATTGTGCACATTGTATAAATATACTACAGTCAGTGCACATTGTAAAAATGTTTTACACTAATTGTGCACATTGTATAAATATACTACAGTCATTGTGCACATTGTATAAATATACTACAGTCATTGTGCACATTGTATTAATATTTTACACTAATTGTGCACATTGTTTAAATATACTATATTAATTGCGCATATTGTATAAATATACTACAGTCAGTGCACCTTGTAAACATGTTTACACTAATTGTGCACATTGTATAAATATACTATATTAATTGTGCACATTGTATAAATAAACTACAGTCAGTGCACATTGTAAAAATGTTTTACACTAATTGTGCACATTGTATAAATATACAACAGTAATTGTGCACATTGTATAAATACACTACAGTAATTGTGCACATTGTATAAATATTTTACATTAATTGTGCACATTGTATAAATATACTACAGTAATTGTGCACATTGTATAAATATTTTACATTAATTGTGCACATTGTATAAATATACTACAGTCAGTGCACATTGTAAAAATGTTTTACACTAATTGTACACATTGTATAAATATACTACAGTCAGTGCACATTGAAAAAATGTTTTACACTAATTTTGCACATTGTATAAATATACAACAGTAATTGTGCACATTGTATAAATACACAATGGTAATTGTGCACATTGTATAAATATACTACAGTAATTATGCACATTGTATAAATATTTTACACTAATTGTGCACATTGTGTAAATAAACTATATTAATTGTGCACATTGTATAAATATACTACAGTCAGTGCACATTGTAAAAATGTTTTACACTAATTGTGCACATTGTATAAATATACTACAGTCAGTGCACATTGTAAAAATGTTTTACACTAATTGTGCACATTGTATAAATATACTACAGTCAGTGCACATTGTAAAAATGTTTCACACTAATTGTGCACATTTTGTAAATATAATATATTAATTGTGCACATTGTATAAATAAACTACGGTAATTGTGCACATTGTATAAATAAACTACAGTCATTGTGCACATTGTATAAATATTTTACACTAATTGTGCACATTGTGTAAATATACTATATTAATTGTGCACATTGTATAAATAAACTACAGTCAGTGCACATTGTAAAAATGTTTTAAACTAATTGTGCACATTTTGTAAATATACTATATTAATTATGCACATTGTATAAATATACTACAGTCAGTGCACATTGTAAAAATGTTTTACACTAATTGTGCACATTGTATAAATATACTACAGTCAGTGCACATTGTATAAATACACTACAGCCATTGTGCACATTGTATAAATATTTTACACTAATTGTGCACATTGTGTAAATATACTATATTAATTGTGCACATTGTATAAATATACTACAGTCAGTGCACATTGTAAAAATGTTTTACACTAATTGTAGACATTGTATAAATATACTACAGTCAGTGCACATTGTAAAAATGTTTTACACTAATTGTGCACATTGTATAAATATACAACAGTAATTGTGCACATTGTATAAATACACTACAGCCATTGTGCACATTGTATAAATATTTTGCACTAATTGTGCACATTGTATAAATATACTAAAGTCATTGTGCACATTGTATAAATATTTTACACTAATTGTGCACATTGTGTAAATATACTACAGTCAGTGCACATTGAAAAAATGTTTTACACTAATTTTGCACATTGTATAAATAAACAACAGTAATTGTGCACATTGTATAAATACACGATGGTAATTGTGCACATTGTATAAATATACTACAGTAATTATGCACATTGTATAAATATTTTACACTAATTGTGCACATTGTGTAAATAAACTATATTAATTGTGCACATTGTATAAATATACTTCAGTCAGTGCACATTGTAAAAATGTTTTACACTAATTGTGCACATTGTATAAATATACTACAGTCAGTGCACATTGTACAAATGTTTTACACTAATTGTGCACATTTTGTAAATATACTATATTAATTGTGCACATTGTATAAATAAACTACGGTAATTGTGCACATTGTATAAATAAACTACAGTCATTGTGCACATTGTAAAAATGTTTTAAACTAATTGTGCACATTTTGTAAATATACTATATTAATTGTGCACATTGTATAAATATACTACAGTCAGTGCACATTGTAAAAATGTTTTACACTAATTGTGCACATTGTATAAATATACTACAGTCAGTGCACATTGTAAAAATGTTTTACACTAATTGTGCACATTGTATAAATATACTACAGTCAGTGCACATTGTATAAATACACTACAGCCATTGTGCACATTGTATAAATATTTTACACTAATTGTGCACATTGTGTAAATATACTATATTAATTGTGCACATTTTATAAATATACTACAGTCAGTGCACATTGTAAAAATGTTTTACACTAATTTTGCACATTGTATAAATATACAACAGTAATTGTGCACATTGTATAAATACACAATGGTAATTGTGCACATTGTATAAATATACTACAGTAATTATGCACATTGTATAAATATTTTACACTAATTGTGCACATTGTGTAAATACTATATTAATTGTGCACATTGTATAAATATACTACAGTCAGTGCACATTGTAAAAACGTTTTACACTAATTGTGCACATTGTATAAATATACTACAGTCAGTGCACATTGTAAAAATGTTTTACACTAATTGTGCACATTGTATAAATATACTACAGTCATTTTGCACATTGTATAAATATACTACAGTCATTGTGCACATTGTATTAATATTTTACACTAATTGTGCACATTGTGTAAATATACTATATTAATTGTGCATATTGTATAAATATACTACAGTCAGTGCACCTTGTAAACATGTTTACACTAATTGAGCACATTGTATAAATATACTATATTAATTGTGCACATTGTATAAATAAACTACAGTCAGTGCACATTGTAAAAATGTTTTACACTAATTGTGCACATTGTATAAATATACAACAGTAATTGTGCACATTGTATAAATAAACTACAGTAATTGTGCACATTGTATAAATATTTTACATTAATTGTGCACATTGTATAAATATACTACAGTAATTGTGCACATTGTATAAATATTTTACATTAATTGTGCACATTGTATAAATATACTACAGTCAGTGCACATTGTAAAAATGTTTCACACTAAGTGTGCACATTTTGTAAATATACTATATTAATTGTGCACATTGTATAAATAAACTACGGTAATTGTGCACATTGTATAAATAAACTACAGTCATTGTGCACATTGTATAAATATTTTACACTAATTGTGCACATTGTGTAAATATACTATATTAATTGTGCACATTGTATAAATAAACTACAGTCAGTGCACATTGTAAAAATGTTTTAAACTAATTGTGCACATTTTGTAAATATACTATATTAATTATGCACATTGTATAAATATACTACAGTCAGTGCACATTGTAAAAATGTTTTACACTAATTGTGCACATTGTATAAATATACTACAGTCATTGTGCACATTGTATAAATATACTACAGTAATTGTGCACATTGTATAAATATTTTACACTAATTGTGCACATTGTGTAAATAAACTATATTAATTGTGCACATTGTATAAATATACTACAGTCAGTGCACATTGTAAAAATGTTTTACACTAATTGTGCACATTGTATAAATATACTACAGTCAGTGCACATTGTAAAAATGTTTTACACTAATTGTGCACATTGTATAAATATACTACAGTCAGTGCACATTGTAAAAATGTTTCACACTAATTGTGCACATTTTGTAAATATAATATATTAATTGTGCACATTGTATAAATAAACTACGGTAATTGTGCACATTGTATAAATAAACTACAGTCATTGTGCACATTGTATAAATATTTTACACTAATTGTGCACATTGTGTAAATATACTATATTAATTGTGCACATTGTATAAATAAACTACAGTCAGTGCACATTGTAAAAATGTTTTAAACTAATTGTGCACATTTTGTAAATATACTATATTAATTATGCACATTGTATAAATATACTACAGTCAGTGCACATTGTAAAAATGTTTTACACTAATTGTGCACATTGTATAAATATACTACAGTCAGTGCACATTGTATAAATACACTACAGCCATTGTGCACATTGTATAAATATTTTACACTAATTGTGCACATTGTGTAAATATACTATATTAATTGTGCACATTGTATAAATATACTACAGTCAGTGCACATTGTAAAAATGTTTTACACTAATTGTACACATTGTATAAATATACTACAGTCAGTGCACATTGTAAAAATGTTTTACACTAATTGTGCACATTGTATAAATATACAACAGTAATTGTGCACATTGTATAAATACACTACAGCCAATGTGCACATTGTATAAATATTTTGCACTAATTGTGCACATTGTATAAATATACTAAAGTCATTGTGCACATTGTATAAATATTTTACACTAATTGTGCACATTGTGTAAATATACTACAGTCAGTGCACATTGAAAAAATGTTTTACACTAATTTTGCACATTGTATAAATAAACAACAGTAATTATGCACATTGTATAAATACACGATGGTAATTGTGCACATTGTATAAATATACTACTGTAATTATGCACATTGTATAAATATTTTACACTAATTGTGCACATTGTGTAAATAAACTATATTAATTGTGCACATTGTATAAATATACTTCAGTCAGTGCACATTGTAAAAATGTTTTACACTAATTGTGCACATTGTATAAATATACTACAGTCAGTGCACATTGCAAAAATGTTTTACACTAATTGTGCACATTGTATAAATATACTACAGTCAGTGCACATTGTAAAAATGTTTTACACTAATTGTGCACATTGTATAAATATACTACAGTCAGTGCACATTGCAAAAATGTTTTACACTAATTATGCACATTGTATAAATATACTACAGTCAGTGCACATTGTAAAATGTTTTACACTAATTGTGCACATTGTATAAATATACTACAGTCATTGTGCACATTGTATAAATATACTACAGTCATTGTGCACATTGTATTAATATTTTACACTAATTGTGCACATTGTTTAAATATACTATATTAATTGTGCATATTGTATAAATATACTACAGTCAGTGCACCTTGTAAACATGTTTACACTAATTGTGCACATTGTATAAATATACTATATTAATTGTGCACATTGTATAAATAAACTACAGTCAGTGCACATTGTAAAAATGTTTTACACTAATTGTGCACATTGTATAAATATACAACAGTAATTGTGCACATTGTATAAATACACTACAGTAATTGTGCACATTGTATAAATATTTTACATTAATTGTGCACATTGTATAAATAGACTACAGTAATTGTGCACATTGTATAAATATTTTACATTAATTGTGCACATTGTATAAATATACTTCAGTCAGTGCACATTGTAAAAATGTTTTACACTAATTGTGCACATTGTATAAATATACTACAGTCATTGTGCACATTGTATAAATATACTACAGTCATTGTGCACATTCTATTAATATTTTACACTAATTGTGCACATTGTGTAAATATACTATATTAATTGTGCATATTGTATAAATATACTACAGTCAGTGCACCTTGTAAACATGTTTACACTAATTGTGCACATTGTATAAATATACTATATTAATTGTGCACATTGTATAAATAAACTACAGTCAGTGCACATTGTAAAAATATTTTACACTAATTGTGCACATTGTATAAATATACAACAGTAATTGTGCACATTGTATAAATACACTACAGTAATTGTGCACATTGTATAAATATTTTACATTAATTGTGCACATTGTATAAATATACTACAGTAATTGTGCACATTGTATAAATATTTTACATTAATTGTGCACATTGTATAAATATACTACAGTCAGTGCACATTGTAAAAATGTTTTACACTAATTGTGCACATTTTGTAAATATACTATATTAATTGTGCACATTGTATAAATAAACTACGGTAATTGTGCACATTGTATAAATAAACTACATTCATTGTGCACATTGTAAAAATGTTTTAAACTAATTGTGCACATTTTGTAAATATACTATATTAATTGTGCACATTGTATAAATATACTACAGTCAGTGCACATTGTAAAAATGTTTTACACTAATTGTGCACATTGTATAAATATACTACAGTCAGTGCACATTGTAAAAATGTTTTACACTAATTGTGCACATTGTATAAATATACTACAGTCATTGTGCACATTGTATAAATATACTACAGTCATTGTGCACATTGTATAAATATTTTACACTAATTGTGCACATTGTGTAAATATACTACAGTCAGTGCACATTGAAAAAATGTTTTACACTAATTTTGCACATTGTATAAATAAACAACAGTAATTGTGCACATTGTATAAATACACAATGGTAATTGTGCACATTGTATAAATATACTACAGTAATTATGCATATTGTATAAATATACTACAGTCAGTGCACCTTGTAAACATGTTTACACTAATTGTGCACATTGTATAAATATACTATATTAATTGTGCACATTGTATAAATAAACTACAGTCAGTGCACATTGTAAAAATATTTTACACTAATTGTGCACATTGTATAAATATACAACAGTAATTGTGCACATTGTATAAATACACTACAGTAATTGTGCACATTGTATAAATATTTTACATTAATTGTGCACATTGTATAAATATACTACAGTAATTGTGCACATTGTATAAATATTTTACATTAATTGTGCACATTGTATAAATATACTACAGTCAGTGCACATTGTAAAAATGTTTTACACTAATTGTGCACATTTTGTAAATATACTATATTAATTGTGCACATTGTATAAATAAACTACGGTAATTGTGCACATTGTATAAATAAACTACATTCATTGTGCACATTGTAAAAATGTTTTAAACTAATTGTGCACATTTTGTAAATATACTATATTAATTGTGCACATTGTATAAATATACTACAGTCAGTGCACATTGTAAAAATGTTTTACACTAATTGTGCACATTGTATAAATATACTACAGTCAGTGCACATTGTAAAAATGTTTTACACTAATTGTGCACATTGTATAAATATACTACAGTCATTGTGCACATTGTATAAATATACTACAGTCATTGTGCACATTGTATTAATATTTTACACTAATTGTGCACATTGTTTAAATATACTATATTAATTGCGCATATTGTATAAATATACTACAGTCAGTGCACCTTGTAAACATGTTTACACTAATTGTGCACATTGTATAAATATACTATATTAATTGTGCACATTGTATAAATAAACTACAGTCAGTGCACATTGTAAAAATGTTTTACACTAATTGTGCACATTGTATAAATATACAACAGTAATTGTGCACATTGTATAAATACACTACAGTAATTGTGCACATTGTATAAATATTTTACATTAATTGTGCACATTGTATAAATATACTACAGTAATTGTGCACATTGTATAAATATTTTACATTAATTGTGCACATTGTATAAATATACTACAGTCAGTGCACATTGTAAAAATGTTTTACACTAATTGTACACATTGTATAAATATACTACAGTCAGTGCACATTGAAAAAATGTTTTACACTAATTTTGCACATTGTATAAATATACAACAGTAATTGTGCACATTGTATAAATACACAATGGTAATTGTGCACATTGTATAAATATACTACAGTAATTATGCACATTGTATAAATATTTTACACTAATTGTGCACATTGTGTAAATAAACTATATTAATTGTGCACATTGTATAAATATACTACAGTCAGTGCACATTGTAAAAATGTTTTACACTAATTGTGCACATTGTATAAATATACTACAGTCAGTGCACATTGTAAAAATGTTTTACACTAATTGTGCACATTGTATAAATATACTACAGTCAGTGCACATTGTAAAAATGTTTCACACTAATTGTGCACATTTTGTAAATATAATATATTAATTGTGCACATTGTATAAATAAACTACGGTAATTGTGCACATTGTATAAATAAACTACAGTCATTGTGCACATTGTATAAATATTTTACACTAATTGTGCACATTGTGTAAATATACTATATTAATTGTGCACATTGTATAAATAAACTACAGTCAGTGCACATTGTAAAAATGTTTTAAACTAATTGTGCACATTTTGTAAATATACTATATTAATTATGCACATTGTATAAATATACTACAGTCAGTGCACATTGTAAAAATGTTTTACACTAATTGTGCACATTGTATAAATATACTACAGTCAGTGCACATTGTATAAATACACTACAGCCATTGTGCACATTGTATAAATATTTTACACTAATTGTGCACATTGTGTAAATATACTATATTAATTGTGCACATTGTATAAATATACTACAGTCAGTGCACATTGTAAAAATGTTTTACACTAATTGTAGACATTGTATAAATATACTACAGTCAGTGCACATTGTAAAAATGTTTTACACTAATTGTGCACATTGTATAAATATACAACAGTAATTGTGCACATTGTATAAATACACTACAGCCATTGTGCACATTGTATAAATATTTTGCACTAATTGTGCACATTGTATAAATATACTAAAGTCATTGTGCACATTGTATAAATATTTTACACTAATTGTGCACATTGTGTAAATATACTACAGTCAGTGCACATTGAAAAAATGTTTTACACTAATTTTGCACATTGTATAAATAAACAACAGTAATTGTGCACATTGTATAAATACACGATGGTAATTGTGCACATTGTATAAATATACTACAGTAATTATGCACATTGTATAAATATTTTACACTAATTGTGCACATTGTGTAAATAAACTATATTAATTGTGCACATTGTATAAATATACTTCAGTCAGTGCACATTGTAAAAATGTTTTACACTAATTGTGCACATTGTATAAATATACTACAGTCAGTGCACATTGTACAAATGTTTTACACTAATTGTGCACATTTTGTAAATATACTATATTAATTGTGCACATTGTATAAATAAACTACGGTAATTGTGCACATTGTATAAATAAACTACAGTCATTGTGCACATTGTAAAAATGTTTTAAACTAATTGTGCACATTTTGTAAATATACTATATTAATTGTGCACATTGTATAAATATACTACAGTCAGTGCACATTGTAAAAATGTTTTACACTAATTGTGCACATTGTATAAATATACTACAGTCAGTGCACATTGTAAAAATGTTTTACACTAATTGTGCACATTGTATAAATATACTACAGTCAGTGCACATTGTATAAATACACTACAGCCATTGTGCACATTGTATAAATATTTTACACTAATTGTGCACATTGTGTAAATATACTATATTAATTGTGCACATTTTATAAATATACTACAGTCAGTGCACATTGTAAAAATGTTTTACACTAATTTTGCACATTGTATAAATATACAACAGTAATTGTGCACATTGTATAAATACACAATGGTAATTGTGCACATTGTATAAATATACTACAGTAATTATGCACATTGTATAAATATTTTACACTAATTGTGCACATTGTGTAAATACTATATTAATTGTGCACATTGTATAAATATACTACAGTCAGTGCACATTGTAAAAACGTTTTACACTAATTGTGCACATTGTATAAATATACTACAGTCAGTGCACATTGTAAAAATGTTTTACACTAATTGTGCACATTGTATAAATATACTACAGTCATTTTGCACATTGTATAAATATACTACAGTCATTGTGCACATTGTATTAATATTTTACACTAATTGTGCACATTGTGTAAATATACTATATTAATTGTGCATATTGTATAAATATACTACAGTCAGTGCACCTTGTAAACATGTTTACACTAATTGAGCACATTGTATAAATATACTATATTAATTGTGCACATTGTATAAATAAACTACAGTCAGTGCACATTGTAAAAATGTTTTACACTAATTGTGCACATTGTATAAATATACAACAGTAATTGTGCACATTGTATAAATAAACTACAGTAATTGTGCACATTGTATAAATATTTTACATTAATTGTGCACATTGTATAAATATACTACAGTAATTGTGCACATTGTATAAATATTTTACATTAATTGTGCACATTGTATAAATATACTACAGTCAGTGCACATTGTAAAAATGTTTCACACTAAGTGTGCACATTTTGTAAATATACTATATTAATTGTGCACATTGTATAAATAAACTACGGTAATTGTGCACATTGTATAAATAAACTACAGTCATTGTGCACATTGTATAAATATTTTACACTAATTGTGCACATTGTGTAAATATACTATATTAATTGTGCACATTGTATAAATAAACTACAGTCAGTGCACATTGTAAAAATGTTTTAAACTAATTGTGCACATTTTGTAAATATACTATATTAATTATGCACATTGTATAAATATACTACAGTCAGTGCACATTGTAAAAATGTTTTACACTAATTGTGCACATTGTATAAATATACTACAGTCATTGTGCACATTGTATAAATATACTACAGTAATTGTGCACATTGTATAAATATTTTACACTAATTGTGCACATTGTGTAAATATACTATATTAATTGTGCACATTGTATAAATATACTACAGTCATTGTGCACATTGTATAAATACACTACAGTCATTGTGCACATGGTATAAATATTTTACACTTATTGTGTACATTGTGTAAATATACTACAGTCATTGTGCACATTGTATAAATATTTTACACTAATTGTGCACATTGTGTAAATATACTACAGTCAGTGCACATTGCAAAAATGTTTTACACTAATTGTGCACATTGTATAAATATACTACAGTCAGTGCACATTGTAAAAATGTTTTACACTAATTGTACACATTGTATAAATATACTACAGTCAGTGCACATTGAAAAAATGTTTTACACTAATTTTGCACATTGTATAAATATACAACAGTAATTGTGCACATTGTATAAATACACAATGGTAATTGTGCACATTGTATAAATATACTACAGTAATTATGCACATTGTATAAATATTTTACACTAATTGTGCACATTGTGTAAATAAACTATATTAATTGTGCACATTGTATAAATATACTACAGTCAGTGCACATTGTAAAAATGTTTTACACTAATTGTGCACATTGTATAAATATACTACAGTCAGTGCACATTGTAAAAATGTTTTACACTAATTGTGCACATTGTATAAATATACTACAGTCAGTGCACATTGTAAAAATGTTTCACACTAATTGTGCACATTTTGTAAATATAATATATTAATTGTGCACATTGTATAAATAAACTACGGTAATTGTGCACATTGTATAAATAAAGTACAGTCATTGTGCACATTGTATAAATATTTTACACTAATTGTGCACATTGTGTAAATATACTATATTAATTGTGCACATTGTATAAATAAACTACAGTCAGTGCACATTGTAAAAATGTTTTAAACTAATTGTGCACATTTTGTAAATATACTATATTAATTATGCACATTGTATAAATATACTACAGTCAGTGCACATTGTAAAAATGTTTTACACTAATTGTGCACATTGTATAAATATACTACAGTCAGTGCACATTGTATAAATACACTACAGCCATTGTGCACATTGTATAAATATTTTACACTAATTGTGCACATTGTGTAAATATACTATATTAATTGTGCACATTGTATAAATATACTACAGTCAGTGCACATTGTAAAAATGTTTTACACTAATTGTACACATTGTATAAATATACTACAGTCAGTGCACATTGTAAAAATGTTTTACACTAATTGTGCACATTGTATAAATATACAACAGTAATTGTGCACATTGTATAAATACACTACAGCCATTGTGCACATTGTATAAATATTTTGCACTAATTGTGCACATTGTATAAATATACTAAAGTCATTGTGCACATTGTATAAATATTTTACACTAATTGTGCACATTGTGTAAATATACTACAGTCAGTGCACATTGAAAAAATGTTTTACACTAATTTTGCACATTGTATAAATAAACAACAGTAATTATGCACATTGTATAAATACACGATGGTAATTGTGCACATTGTATAAATATACTACTGTAATTATGCACATTGTATAAATATTTTACACTAATTGTGCACATTGTGTAAATAAACTATATTAATTGTGCACATTGTATAAATATACTTCAGTCAGTGCACATTGTAAAAATGTTTTACACTAATTGTGCACATTGTATAAATATACTACAGTCAGTGCACATTGCAAAAATGTTTTACACTAATTGTGCACATTGTATAAATATACTACAGTCAGTGCACATTGTAAAAATGTTTTACACTAATTGTGCACATTGTATAAATATACTACAGTCAGTGCACATTGCAAAAATGTTTTACACTAATTATGCACATTGTATAAATATACTACAGTCAGTGCACATTGTAAAATGTTTTACACTAATTGTGCACATTGTATAAATATACTACAGTCATTGTGCACATTGTATAAATATACTACAGTCATTGTGCACATTGTATTAATATTTTACACTAATTGTGCACATTGTTTAAATATACTATATTAATTGTGCATATTGTATAAATATACTACAGTCAGTGCACCTTGTAAACATGTTTACACTAATTGTGCACATTGTATAAATATACTATATTAATTGTGCACATTGTATAAATAAACTACAGTCAGTGCACATTGTAAAAATGTTTTACACTAATTGTGCACATTGTATAAATATACAACAGTAATTGTGCACATTGTATAAATACACTACAGTAATTGTGCACATTGTATAAATATTTTACATTAATTGTGCACATTGTATAAATAGACTACAGTAATTGTGCACATTGTATAAATATTTTACATTAATTGTGCACATTGTATAAATATACTTCAGTCAGTGCACATTGTAAAAATGTTTTACACTAATTGTGCACATTGTATAAATATACTACAGTCATTGTGCACATTGTATAAATATACTACAGTCATTGTGCACATTCTATTAATATTTTACACTAATTGTGCACATTGTGTAAATATACTATATTAATTGTGCATATTGTATAAATATACTACAGTCAGTGCACCTTGTAAACATGTTTACACTAATTGTGCACATTGTATAAATATACTATATTAATTGTGCACATTGTATAAATAAACTACAGTCAGTGCACATTGTAAAAATATTTTACACTAATTGTGCACATTGTATAAATATACAACAGTAATTGTGCACATTGTATAAATACACTACAGTAATTGTGCACATTGTATAAATATTTTACATTAATTGTGCACATTGTATAAATATACTACAGTAATTGTGCACATTGTATAAATATTTTACATTAATTGTGCACATTGTATAAATATACTACAGTCAGTGCACATTGTAAAAATGTTTTACACTAATTGTGCACATTTTGTAAATATACTATATTAATTGTGCACATTGTATAAATAAACTACGGTAATTGTGCACATTGTATAAATAAACTACATTCATTGTGCACATTGTAAAAATGTTTTAAACTAATTGTGCACATTTTGTAAATATACTATATTAATTGTGCACATTGTATAAATATACTACAGTCAGTGCACATTGTAAAAATGTTTTACACTAATTGTGCACATTGTATAAATATACTACAGTCAGTGCACATTGTAAAAATGTTTTACACTAATTGTGCACATTGTATAAATATACTACAGTCATTGTGCACATTGTATAAATATACTACAGTCATTGTGCACATTGTATAAATATTTTACACTAATTGTGCACATTGTGTAAATATACTACAGTCAGTGCACATTGAAAAAATGTTTTACACTAATTTTGCACATTGTATAAATAAACAACAGTAATTGTGCACATTGTATAAATACACAATGGTAATTGTGCACATTGTATAAATATACTACAGTAATTATGCATATTGTATAAATATACTACAGTCAGTGCACCTTGTAAACATGTTTACACTAATTGTGCACATTGTATAAATATACTATATTAATTGTGCACATTGTATAAATAAACTACAGTCAGTGCACATTGTAAAAATATTTTACACTAATTGTGCACATTGTATAAATATACAACAGTAATTGTGCACATTGTATAAATACACTACAGTAATTGTGCACATTGTATAAATATTTTACATTAATTGTGCACATTGTATAAATATACTACAGTAATTGTGCACATTGTATAAATATTTTACATTAATTGTGCACATTGTATAAATATACTACAGTCAGTGCACATTGTAAAAATGTTTTACACTAATTGTGCACATTTTGTAAATATACTATATTAATTGTGCACATTGTATAAATAAACTACGGTAATTGTGCACATTGTATAAATAAACTACATTCATTGTGCACATTGTAAAAATGTTTTAAACTAATTGTGCACATTTTGTAAATATACTATATTAATTGTGCACATTGTATAAATATACTACAGTCAGTGCACATTGTAAAAATGTTTTACACTAATTGTGCACATTGTATAAATATACTACAGTCAGTGCACATTGTAAAAATGTTTTACACTAATTGTGCACATTGTATAAATATACTACAGTCATTGTGCACATTGTATAAATATACTACAGTCATTGTGCACATTGTATTAATATTTTACACTAATTGTGCACATTGTTTAAATATACTATATTAATTGCGCATATTGTATAAATATACTACAGTCAGTGCACCTTGTAAACATGTTTACACTAATTGTGCACATTGTATAAATATACTATATTAATTGTGCACATTGTATAAATAAACTACAGTCAGTGCACATTGTAAAAATGTTTTACACTAATTGTGCACATTGTATAAATATACAACAGTAATTGTGCACATTGTATAAATACACTACAGTAATTGTGCACATTGTATAAATATTTTACATTAATTGTGCACATTGTATAAATATACTACAGTAATTGTGCACATTGTATAAATATTTTACATTAATTGTGCACATTGTATAAATATACTACAGTCAGTGCACATTGTAAAAAATGTTTTACACTAATTGTACACATTGTATAAATATACTACAGTCAGTGCACATTGAAAAAATGTTTTACACTAATTTTGCACATTGTATAAATATACAACAGTAATTGTGCACATTGTATAAATACACAATGGTAATTGTGCACATTGTATAAATATACTACAGTAATTATGCACATTGTATAAATATTTTACACTAATTGTGCACATTGTGTAAATAAACTATATTAATTGTGCACATTGTATAAATATACTACAGTCAGTGCACATTGTAAAAATGTTTTACACTAATTGTGCACATTGTATAAATATACTACAGTCAGTGCACATTGTAAAAATGTTTTACACTAATTGTGCACATTGTATAAATATACTACAGTCAGTGCACATTGTAAAAATGTTTCACACTAATTGTGCACATTTTGTAAATATAATATATTAATTGTGCACATTGTATAAATAAACTACGGTAATTGTGCACATTGTATAAATAAAGTACAGTCATTGTGCACATTGTATAAATATTTTACACTAATTGTGCACATTGTGTAAATATACTATATTAATTGTGCACATTGTATAAATAAACTACAGTCAGTGCACATTGTAAAAATGTTTTAAACTAATTGTGCACATTTTGTAAATATACTATATTAATTATGCACATTGTATAAATATACTACAGTCAGTGCACATTGTAAAAATGTTTTACACTAATTGTGCACATTGTATAAATATACTACAGTCAGTGCACATTGTATAAATACACTACAGCCATTGTGCACATTGTATAAATATTTTACACTAATTGTGCACATTGTGTAAATATACTATATTAATTGTGCACATTGTATAAATATACTACAGTCAGTGCACATTGTAAAAATGTTTTACACTAATTGTACACATTGTATAAATATACTACAGTCAGTGCACATTGTAAAAATGTTTTACACTAATTGTGCACATTGTATAAATATACAACAGTAATTGTGCACATTGTATAAATACACTACAGCCATTGTGCACATTGTATAAATATTTTGCACTAATTGTGCACATTGTATAAATATACTAAAGTCATTGTGCACATTGTATAAATATTTTACACTAATTGTGCACATTGTGTAAATATACTACAGTCAGTGCACATTGAAAAAATGTTTTACACTAATTTTGCACATTGTATAAATAAACAACAGTAATTATGCACATTGTATAAATACACGATGGTAATTGTGCACATTGTATAAATATACTACTGTAATTATGCACATTGTATAAATATTTTACACTAATTGTGCACATTGTGTAAATAAACTATATTAATTGTGCACATTGTATAAATATACTTCAGTCAGTGCACATTGTAAAAATGTTTTACACTAATTGTGCACATTGTATAAATATACTACAGTCAGTGCACATTGCAAAAATGTTTTACACTAATTGTGCACATTGTATAAATATACTACAGTCAGTGCACATTGTAAAAATGTTTTACACTAATTGTGCACATTGTATAAATATACTACAGTCAGTGCACATTGCAAAAATGTTTTACACTAATTATGCACATTGTATAAATATACTACAGTCAGTGCACATTGTAAAATGTTTTACACTAATTGTGCACATTGTATAAATATACTACAGTCATTGTGCACATTGTATAAATATACTACAGTCATTGTGCACATTGTATTAATATTTTACACTAATTGTGCACATTGTTTAAATATACTATATTAATTGTGCATATTGTATAAATATACTACAGTCAGTGCACCTTGTAAACATGTTTACACTAATTGTGCACATTGTATAAATATACTATATTAATTGTGCACATTGTATAAATAAACTACAGTCAGTGCACATTGTAAAAATATTTTACACTAATTGTGCACATTGTATAAATATACAACAGTAATTGTGCACATTGTATAAATACACTACAGTAATTGTGCACATTGTATAAATATTTTACATTAATTGTGCACATTGTATAAATATACTACAGTAATTGTGCACATTGTATAAATATTTTACATTAATTGTGCACATTGTATAAATATACTACAGTCAGTGCACATTGTAAAAATGTTTTACACTAATTGTGCACATTTTGTAAATATACTATATTAATTGTGCACATTGTATAAATAAACTACGGTAATTGTGCACATTGTATAAATAAACTACATTCATTGTGCACATTGTAAAAATGTTTTAAACTAATTGTGCACATTTTGTAAATATACTATATTAATTGTGCACATTGTATAAATATACTACAGTCAGTGCACATTGTAAAAATGTTTTACACTAATTGTGCACATTGTATAAATATACTACAGTCAGTGCACATTGTAAAAATGTTTTACACTAATTGTGCACATTGTATAAATATACTACAGTCATTGTGCACATTGTATAAATATACTACAGTCATTGTGCACATTGTATAAATATTTTACACTAATTGTGCACATTGTGTAAATATACTACAGTCAGTGCACATTGAAAAAATGTTTTACACTAATTTTGCACATTGTATAAATAAACAACAGTAATTGTGCACATTGTATAAATACACAATGGTAATTGTGCACATTGTATAAATATACTACAGTAATTATGCATATTGTATAAATATACTACAGTCAGTGCACCTTGTAAACATGTTTACACTAATTGTGCACATTGTATAAATATACTATATTAATTGTGCACATTGTATAAATAAACTACAGTCAGTGCACATTGTAAAAATATTTTACACTAATTGTGCACATTGTATAAATATACAACAGTAATTGTGCACATTGTATAAATACACTACAGTAATTGTGCACATTGTATAAATATTTTACATTAATTGTGCACATTGTATAAATATACTACAGTAATTGTGCACATTGTATAAATATTTTACATTAATTGTGCACATTGTATAAATATACTACAGTCAGTGCACATTGTAAAAATGTTTTACACTAATTGTGCACATTTTGTAAATATACTATATTAATTGTGCACATTGTATAAATAAACTACGGTAATTGTGCACATTGTATAAATAAACTACATTCATTGTGCACATTGTAAAAATGTTTTAAACTAATTGTGCACATTTTGTAAATATACTATATTAATTGTGCACATTGTATAAATATACTACAGTCAGTGCACATTGTAAAAATGTTTTACACTAATTGTGCACATTGTATAAATATACTACAGTCAGTGCACATTGTAAAAATGTTTTACACTAATTGTGCACATTGTATAAATATACTACAGTCATTGTGCACATTGTATAAATATACTACAGTCATTGTGCACATTGTATTAATATTTTACACTAATTGTGCACATTGTTTAAATATACTATATTAATTGCGCATATTGTATAAATATACTACAGTCAGTGCACCTTGTAAACATGTTTACACTAATTGTGCACATTGTATAAATATACTATATTAATTGTGCACATTGTATAAATAAACTACAGTCAGTGCACATTGTAAAAATGTTTTACACTAATTGTGCACATTGTATAAATATACAACAGTAATTGTGCACATTGTATAAATACACTACAGTAATTGTGCACATTGTATAAATATTTTACATTAATTGTGCACATTGTATAAATATACTACAGTAATTGTGCACATTGTATAAATATTTTACATTAATTGTGCACATTGTATAAATATACTACAGTCAGCGCACATTGTAAAAATGTTTTACACTAATTGTACACATTGTATAAATATACTACAGTCAGTGCACATTGAAAAAATGTTTTACACTAATTTTGCACATTGTATAAATATACAACAGTAATTGTGCACATTGTATAAATACACAATGGTAATTGTGCACATTGTATAAATATACTACAGTAATTATGCACATTGTATAAATATTTTACACTAATTGTGCACATTGTGTAAATAAACTATATTAATTGTGCACATTGTATAAATATACTACAGTCAGTGCACATTGTAAAAATGTTTTACACTAATTGTGCACATTGTATAAATATACTACAGTCAGTGCACATTGTAAAAATGTTTTACACTAATTGTGCACATTGTATAAATATACTACAGTCAGTGCACATTGTAAAAATGTTTCACACTAATTGTGCACATTTTGTAAATATAATATATTAATTGTGCACATTGTATAAATAAACTACGGTAATTGTGCACATTGTATAAATAAACTACAGTCATTGTGCACATTGTATAAATATTTTACACTAATTGTGCACATTGTGTAAATATACTATATTAATTGTGCACATTGTATAAATAAACTACAGTCAGTGCACATTGTAAAAATGTTTTAAACTAATTGTGCACATTTTGTAAATATACTATATTAATTATGCACATTGTATAAATATACTACAGTCAGTGCACATTGTAAAAATGTTTTACACTAATTGTGCACATTGTATAAATATACTACAGTCAGTGCACATTGTATAAATACACTACAGCCATTGTGCACATTGTATAAATATTTTACACTAATTGTGCACATTGTGTAAATATACTATATTAATTGTGCACATTGTATAAATATACTACAGTCAGTGCACATTGTAAAAATGTTTTACACTAATTGTAGACATTGTATAAATATACTACAGTCAGTGCACATTGTAAAAATGTTTTACACTAATTGTGCACATTGTATAAATATACAACAGTAATTGTGCACATTGTATAAATACACTACAGCCATTGTGCACATTGTATAAATATTTTGCACTAATTGTGCACATTGTATAAATATACTAAAGTCATTGTGCACATTGTATAAATATTTTACACTAATTGTGCACATTGTGTAAATATACTACAGTCAGTGCACATTGAAAAAATGTTTTACACTAATTGTGCACATTTTGTAAATATACTATATTAATTGTGCACATTGTATAAATAAATTACGGTAATTGTGCACATTGTATAAATAAACTACAGTCATTGTGCACATTGTATAAATATTTTACACTAATTGTGCACATTGTGTAAATATACTATATTAATTGTGCACATTGTATAAATAAACTACAGTCAGTGCACATTGTAAAAATGTTTTAAACTAAGTGTTCACATTTTGTAAATATACTATATTAATTGTGCACATTGTAGAAATATACTACAGTCAGTGCACATTGTAAAAATGTTTTACACTAATTGTGCACATTGTATAAATATACTACAGTCAGTGCACATTGTAAAAATGTTTTACACTAATTGTGCACATTGTATAAATATACTACAGTCAGTGCACATTGTAAAATTGTTTTACACTAATTGTGCACATTGTATAAATATACTACAGTCATTGTGCACATTGTATAAATATACTACAGTAATTGTGCACATTGTATAAATATTTTACACTAATTGTGCACATTGTGTAAATATACTATATTAATTGTGCACATTGTATAAATATACTACAGTAATTGTGCACATTGTATAAATACACTACAGTCATTGTGCACATGGTATAAATATTTTACACTTATTGTTTACATTGTGTAAATATACTACAGTCATTGTGCACATTGTATAAATATTTTACACTAATTGTGCACATTGTGTAAATATACTACAGTCAGTGCACATTGCAAAAATGTTTTACACTAATTGTGCACATTGTATAAATATACTACAGTCAGTGCACATTGTAAAATTGTTTTACACTAATTGTACACATTGTATAAATATACTACAGTCAGTGCACATTGAAAAAATGTTTTACACTAATTTTGCACATTGTATAAATATACAACAGTAATTGTGCACATTGTATAAATACACAATGGTAATTGTGCACATTGTATAAATATACTACAGTAATTATGCACATTGTATAAATATTTTACACTAATTGTGCACATTGTGTAAATAAACTATATTAATTGTGCACATTCTATAAATATACTACAGTCAGTGGACATTGTAAAAATGTTTTACACTAATTGTGCACATTGTATAAATATACTACAGTCAGTGCACATTGTAAAAATGTTTTACACTAATTGTGCACATTGTATAAATATACTACAGTCAGTGTGCACATTGTATAAATATACTACAGTCATTGTGCACATTGTATTAATATTTTACACTAATTGTGCACATTGTGTAAATATACTATATTAATTGTGCATATTGTATAAATATACTACAGTCAGTGCACCTTGTAAACATGTTTACACTAATTGTGCACATTGTATAAATATACTATATTAATTGTGCACATTGTATAAATAAACTACAGTCAGTGCACATTGTAAAAATGTTTTACACTAATTGTGCACATTGTATAAATATACAACAGTAATTGTGCACATTGTATAAATACACTACAGTAATTGTGCACATTGTATAAATATTTTACATTAATTGTGCACATTGTATAAATATACTACAGTAATTGTGCACATTGTATAAATATTTTAAATTAATTGTGCACATTGTATAAATATACTACAGTCAGTGCACATTGTAAAAATGTTTTACACTAATTGTGCACATTTTGTAAATATACTATATTAATTGTGCACATTGTATAAATAAATTACGGTAATTGTGCACAATGTATAAATAAACTACAGTCATTGTGCACATTGTATAAATATATTACACTAATTGTGCACATTGTGTAAATATACTATATTAATTGTGCACATTGTATAAATAAACTACAGTCAGTGCACATTGTAAAAATGTTTTAAACTAAGTGTTCACATTTTGTAAATATACTATATTAATTGTGCACATTGTAGAAATATACTACAGTCAGTGCACATTGTAAAAATGTTTTACACTAATTGTGCACATTGTATAAATATACTACAGTCAGTGCACATTGTAAAAATGTTTTACACTAATTGTGCACATTGTATAAATATACTACAGTCAGTGCACATTGTAAAATTGTTTTACACTAATTGTGCACATTGTATAAATATACTACAGTCATTGTGCACATTGTATAAATATACTACAGTAATTGTGCACATTGTATAAATATTTTACACTAATTGTGCACATTGTGTAAATATACTATATTAATTGTGCACATTGTATAAATATACTACAGTCAGTGCACATTGTAAAAATGTTTTACACTAATTGTACACATTGTATAAATATACTACAGTCAGTGCACATTGTAAAAATGTTTTACACTAATTGTGCACATTGTATAAATATACAACAGTAATTGTGCACATTGTATAAATACACTACAGTAATTGTGCACATTGTATAAATATTTTACATTAATTGTGCACATTGTATAAATATACTACAGTAATTGTGCACATTGTATAAATATTTTACATTAATTGTGCACATTGTATAAATATACTACAGTCAGTGCACATTGTAAAAATGTTTCACACTAATTGTGCACATTTTGTAAATATACTATATTAATTGTGCACATTGTATAAATAAACTACGGTAATTGTGCACATTGTATAAATAAACTACAGTCATTGTGCACATTGTATAAATATTTTACACTAATTGTGCACATTGTGTAAATATACTATATTAATTGTGCACATTGTATAAATAAACTACAGTCAGTGCACATTGTAAAAATGTTTTAAACTAATTGTGCACATTTTGTAAATATACTATATTAATTATGCACATTGTATAAATATACTACAGTCAGTGCACATTGTAAAAATGTTTTACACTAATTGTGCACATTGTATAAATATACTACAGTCATTGTGCACATTGTATAAATATACTACAGTAATTGTGCACATTGTATAAATATTTTACACTAATTGTGCACATTGTGTAAATATACTATATTAATTGTGCACATTGTATAAATATACTACAGTCATTGTGCACATTGTATAAATACACTACAGTCATTGTGCACATGGTATAAATATTTTACACTTATTGTGTACATTGTGTAAATATACTACAGTCATTGTGCACATTGTATAAATATTTTACACTAATTGTGCACATTGTGTAAATATACTACAGTCAGTGCACATTGCAAAAATGTTTTACACTAATTGTGCACATTGTATAAATATACTACAGTCAGTGCACATTGTAAAAATGTTTTACACTAATTGTACACATTGTATAAATATACTACAGTCAGTGCACATTGAAAAAATGTTTTACACTAATTTTGCACATTGTATAAATATACAACAGTAATTGTGCACATTGTATAAATACACAATGGTAATTGTGCACATTGTATAAATATACTACAGTAATTATGCACATTGTATAAATATTTTACACTAATTGTGCACATTGTGTAAATAAACTATATTAATTGTGCACATTGTATAAATATACTACAGTCAGTGCACATTGTAAAAATGTTTTACACTAATTGTGCACATTGTATAAATATACTACAGTCAGTGCACATTGTAAAAATGTTTTACACTAATTGTGCACATTGTATAAATATACTACAGTCAGTGCACATTGTAAAAATGTTTCACACTAATTGTGCACATTTTGTAAATATACTATATTAATTGTGCACATTGTATAAATAAACTACGGTAATTGTGCACATTGTATAAATAAACTACAGTCATTGTGCACATTGTATAAATATTTTACACTAATTGTGCACATTGTGTAAATATACTATATTAATTGTGCACATTGTATAAATAAACTACAGTCAGTGCACATTGTAAAAATGTTTTAAACTAATTGTGCACATTTTGTAAATATACTATATTAATTATGCACATTGTATAAATATACTACAGTCAGTGCACATTGTAAAAATGTTTTACACTAATTGTGCACATTGTATAAATATACTACAGTCAGTGCACATTGTATAAATACACTACAGCCATTGTGCACATTGTATAAATATTTTACACTAATTGTGCACATTGTGTAAATATACTATATTAATTGTGCACATTGTATAAATATACTACAGTCAGTGCACATTGTAAAAATGTTTTACACTAATTGTACACATTGTATAAATATACTACAGTCAGTGCACATTGTAAAAATGTTTTACACTAATTGTGCACATTGTATAAATATACAACAGTAATTGTGCACATTGTATAAATACACTACAGCCATTGTGCACATTGTATAAATATTTTGCACTAATTGTGCACATTGTATAAATATACTAAAGTCATTGTGCACATTGTATAAATATTTTACACTAATTGTGCACATTGTGTAAATATACTACAGTCAGTGCACATTGAAAAAATGTTTTACACTAATTTTGCACATTGTATAAATAAACAACAGTAATTATGCACATTGTATAAATACACGATGGTAATTGTGCACATTGTATAAATATACTACTGTAATTATGCACATTGTATAAATATTTTACACTAATTGTGCACATTGTGTAAATAAACTATATTAATTGTGCACATTGTATAAATATACTTCAGTCAGTGCACATTGTAAAAATGTTTTACACTAATTGTGCACATTGTATAAATATACTACAGTCAGTGCAGATTGCAAAAATGTTTTACACTAATTGTGCACATTGTATAAATATACTACAGTCAGTGCACATTGTAAAAATGTTTTACACTAATTGTGCACATTGTATAAATATACTACAGTCAGTGCACATTGCAAAAATGTTTTACACTAATTATGCACATTGTATAAATATACTACAGTCAGTGCACATTGTAAAATGTTTTACACTAATTGTGCACATTGTATAAATATACTACAGTCATTGTGCACATTGTATAAATATACTACAGTCATTGTGCACATTGTATTAATATTTTACACTAATTGTGCACATTGTTTAAATATACTATATTAATTGTGCATATTGTATAAATATACTACAGTCAGTGCACCTTGTAAACATGTTTACACTAATTGTGCACATTGTATAAATATACTATATTAATTGTGCACATTGTATAAATAAACTACAGTCAGTGCACATTGTAAAAATGTTTTACACTAATTGTGCACATTGTATAAATATACAACAGTAATTGTGCACATTGTATAAATACACTACAGTAATTGTGCACATTGTATAAATATTTTACATTAATTGTGCACATTGTATAAATAGACTACAGTAATTGTGCACATTGTATAAATATTTTACATTAATTGTGCACATTGTATAAATATACTTCAGTCAGTGCACATTGTAAAAATGTTTTACACTAATTGTGCACATTGTATAAATATACTACAGTCATTGTGCACATTGTATAAATATACTACAGTCATTGTGCACATTCTATTAATATTTTACACTAATTGTGCACATTGTGTAAATATACTATATTAATTGTGCATATTGTATAAATATACTACAGTCAGTGCACCTTGTAAACATGTTTACACTAATTGTGCACATTGTATAAATATACTATATTAATTGTGCACATTGTATAAATAAACTACAGTCAGTGCACATTGTAAAAATATTTTACACTAATTGTGCACATTGTATAAATATACAACAGTAATTGTGCACATTGTATAAATACACTACAGTAATTGTGCACATTGTATAAATATTTTACATTAATTGTGCACATTGTATAAATATACTACAGTAATTGTGCACATTGTATAAATATTTTACATTAATTGTGCACATTGTATAAATATACTACAGTCAGTGCACATTGTAAAAATGTTTTACACTAATTGTGCACATTTTGTAAATATACTATATTAATTGTGCACATTGTATAAATAAATTACGGTAATTGTGCACATTGTATAAATAAACTACAGTCATTGTGCACATTGTATAAATATTTTACACTAATTGTGCACATTGTGTAAATATACTATATTAATTGTGCACATTGTATAAATAAACTACAGTCAGTGCACATTGTAAAAATGTTTTAAACTAAGTGTTCACATTTTGTAAATATACTATATTAATTGTGCACATTGTAGAAATATACTACAGTCAGTGCACATTGTAAAAATGTTTTACACTAATTGTGCACATTGTATAAATATACTACAGTCAGTGCACATTGTAAAATTGTTTTACACTAATTGTGCACATTGTATAAATATACTACAGTCATTGTGCACATTGTATAAATATACTACAGTAATTGTGCACATTGTATAAATATTTTACACTAATTGTGCACATTGTGTAAATATACTATATTAATTGTGCACATTGTATAAATATACTACAGTAATTGTGCACATTGTATAAATACACTACAGTCATTGTGCACATGGTATAAATATTTTACACTTATTGTTTACATTGTGTAAATATACTACAGTCATTGTGCACATTGTATAAATATTTTACACTAATTGTGCACATTGTGTAAATATACTACAGTCAGTGCACATTGCAAAAATGTTTTACACTAATTGTGCACATTGTATAAATATACTACAGTCAGTGCACATTGTAAAATTGTTTTACACTAATTGTACACATTGTATAAATATACTACAGTCAGTGCACATTGAAAAAATGTTTTACACTAATTTTGCACATTGTATAAATATACAACAGTAATTGTGCACATTGTATAAATACACAATGGTAATTGTGCACATTGTATAAATATACTACAGTAATTATGCACATTGTATAAATATTTTACACTAATTGTGCACATTGTGTAAATAAACTATATTAATTGTGCACATTCTATAAATATACTACAGTCAGTGGACATTGTAAAAATGTTTTACACTAATTGTGCACATTGTATAAATATACTACAGTCAGTGCACATTGTAAAAATGTTTTACACTAATTGTGCACATTGTATAAATATACTACAGTCAGTGTGCACATTGTATAAATATACTACAGTCATTGTGCACATTGTATTAATATTTTACACTAATTGTGCACATTGTGTAAATATACTATATTAATTGTGCATATTGTATAAATATACTACAGTCAGTGCACCTTGTAAACATGTTTACACTAATTGTGCACATTGTATAAATATACTATATTAATTGTGCACATTGTATAAATAAACTACAGTCAGTGCACATTGTAAAAATGTTTTAAACTAAGTGTTCACATTTTGTAAATATACTATATTAATTGTGCACATTGTAGAAATATACTACAGTCAGTGCACATTGTAAAAATGTTTTACACTAATTGTGCACATTGTATAAATATACTACAGTCAGTGCACATTGTAAAAATGTTTTACACTAATTGTGCACATTGTATAAATATACTACAGTCAGTGCACATTGTAAAATTGTTTTACACTAATTGTGCACATTGTATAAATATACTACAGTCATTGTGCACATTGTATAAATATACTACAGTAATTGTGCACATTGTATAAATATTTTACACTAATTGTGCACATTGTGTAAATATACTATATTAATTGTGCACATTGTATAAATATACTACAGTCAGTGCACATTGTAAAAATGTTTTACACTAATTGTACACATTGTATAAATATACTACAGTCAGTGCACATTGTAAAAATGTTTTACACTAATTGTGCACATTGTATAAATATACAACAGTAATTGTGCACATTGTATAAATACACTACAGTAATTGTGCACATTGTATAAATATTTTACATTAATTGTGCACATTGTATAAATATCCTACAGTAATTGTGCACATTGTATAAATATTTTACATTAATTGTGCACATTGTATAAATATACTACAGTCAGTGCACATTGTAAAAATGTTTCACACTAATTGTGCACATTTTGTAAATATACTATATTAATTGTGCACATTGTATAAATAAACTACGGTAATTGTGCACATTGTATAAATAAACTACAGTCATTGTGCACATTGTATAAATATTTTACACTAATTGTGCACATTGTGTAAATATACTATATTAATTGTGCACATTGTATAAATAAACTACAGTCAGTGCACATTGTAAAAATGTTTTAAACTAATTGTGCACATTTTGTAAATATACTATATTAATTATGCACATTGTATAAATATACTACAGTCAGTGCACATTGTAAAAATGTTTTACACTAATTGTGCACATTGTATAAATATACTACAGTCATTGTGCACATTGTATAAATATACTACAGTAATTGTGCACATTGTATAAATATTTTACACTAATTGTGCACATTGTGTAAATATACTATATTAATTGTGCACATTGTATAAATATACTACAGTCATTGTGCACATTGTATAAATACACTACAGTCATTGTGCACATGGTATAAATATTTTACACTTATTGTGTACATTGTGTAAATATACTACAGTCATTGTGCACATTGTATAAATATTTTACACTAATTGTGCACATTGTGTAAATATACTACAGTCAGTGCACATTGCAAAAATGTTTTACACTAATTGTGCACATTGTATAAATATACTACAGTCAGTGCACATTGTAAAAATGTTTTACACTAATTGTACACATTGTATAAATATACTACAGTCAGTGCACATTGAAAAAATGTTTTACACTAATTTTGCACATTGTATAAATATACAACAGTAATTGTGCACATTGTATAAATACACAATGGTAATTGTGCACATTGTATAAATATACTACAGTAATTATGCACATTGTATAAATATTTTACACTAATTGTGCACATTGTGTAAATAAACTATATTAATTGTGCACATTGTATAAATATACTACAGTCAGTGCACATTGTAAAAATGTTTTACACTAATTGTGCACATTGTATAAATATACTACAGTCAGTGCACATTGTAAAAATGTTTTACACTAATTGTGCACATTGTATAAATATACTACAGTCAGTGCACATTGTAAAAATGTTTCACACTAATTGTGCACATTTTGTAAATATAATATATTAATTGTGCACATTGTATAAATAAACTACGGTAATTGTGCACATTGTATAAATAAACTACAGTCATTGTGCACATTGTATAAATATTTTACACTAATTGTGCACATTGTGTAAATATACTATATTAATTGTGCACATTGTATAAATAAACTACAGTCAGTGCACATTGTAAAAATGTTTTAAACTAATTGTGCACATTTTGTAAATATACTATATTAATTATGCACATTGTATAAATATACTACAGTCAGTGCACATTGTAAAAATGTTTTACACTAATTGTGCACATTGTATAAATATACTACAGTCAGTGCACATTGTATAAATACACTACAGCCATTGTGCACATTGTATAAATATTTTACACTAATTGTGCACATTGTGTAAATATACTATATTAATTGTGCACATTGTATAAATATACTACAGTCAGTGCACATTGTAAAAATGTTTTACACTAATTGTACACATTGTATAAATATACTACAGTCAGTGCACATTGTAAAAATGTTTTACACTAATTGTGCACATTGTATAAATATACAACAGTAATTGTGCACATTGTATAAATACACTACAGCCAATGTGCACATTGTATAAATATTTTGCACTAATTGTGCACATTGTATAAATATACTAAAGTCATTGTGCACATTGTATAAATATTTTACACTAATTGTGCACATTGTGTAAATATACTACAGTCAGTGCACATTGAAAAAATGTTTTACACTAATTTTGCACATTGTATAAATAAACAACAGTAATTATGCACATTGTATAAATACACGATGGTAATTGTGCACATTGTATAAATATACTACTGTAATTATGCACATTGTATAAATATTTTACACTAATTGTGCACATTGTGTAAATAAACTATATTAATTGTGCACATTGTATAAATATACTTCAGTCAGTGCACATTGTAAAAATGTTTTACACTAATTGTGCACATTGTATAAATATACTACAGTCAGTGCACATTGCAAAAATGTTTTACACTAATTGTGCACATTGTATAAATATACTACAGTCAGTGCACATTGTAAAAATGTTTTACACTAATTGTGCACATTGTATAAATATACTACAGTCAGTGCACATTGCAAAAATGTTTTACACTAATTATGCACATTGTATAAATATACTACAGTCAGTGCACATTGTAAAATGTTTTACACTAATTGTGCACATTGTATAAATATACTACAGTCATTGTGCACATTGTATAAATATACTACAGTCATTGTGCACATTGTATTAATATTTTACACTAATTGTGCACATTGTTTAAATATACTATATTAATTGTGCATATTGTATAAATATACTACAGTCAGTGCACCTTGTAAACATGTTTACACTAATTGTGCACATTGTATAAATATACTATATTAATTGTGCACATTGTATAAATAAACTACAGTCAGTGCACATTGTAAAAATGTTTTACACTAATTGTGCACATTGTATAAATATACAACAGTAATTGTGCACATTGTATAAATACACTACAGTAATTGTGCACATTGTATAAATATTTTACATTAATTGTGCACATTGTATAAATAGACTACAGTAATTGTGCACATTGTATAAATATTTTACATTAATTGTGCACATTGTATAAATATACTTCAGTCAGTGCACATTGTAAAAATGTTTTACACTAATTGTGCACATTGTATAAATATACTACAGTCATTGTGCACATTGTATAAATATACTACAGTCATTGTGCACATTCTATTAATATTTTACACTAATTGTGCACATTGTGTAAATATACTATATTAATTGTGCATATTGTATAAATATACTACAGTCAGTGCACCTTGTAAACATGTTTACACTAATTGTGCACATTGTATAAATATACTATATTAATTGTGCACATTGTATAAATAAACTACAGTCAGTGCACATTGTAAAAATATTTTACACTAATTGTGCACATTGTATAAATATACAACAGTAATTGTGCACATTGTATAAATACACTACAGTAATTGTGCACATTGTATAAATATTTTACATTAATTGTGCACATTGTATAAATATACTACAGTAATTGTGCACATTGTATAAATATTTTACATTAATTGTGCACATTGTATAAATATACTACAGTCAGTGCACATTGTAAAAATGTTTTACACTAATTGTGCACATTTTGTAAATATACTATATTAATTGTGCACATTGTATAAATAAACTACGGTAATTGTGCACATTGTATAAATAAACTACATTCATTGTGCACATTGTAAAAATGTTTTAAACTAATTGTGCACATTTTGTAAATATACTATATTAATTGTGCACATTGTATAAATATACTACAGTCAGTGCACATTGTAAAAATGTTTTACACTAATTGTGCACATTGTATAAATATACTACAGTCAGTGCACATTGTAAAAATGTTTTACACTAATTGTGCACATTGTATAAATATACTACAGTCATTGTGCACATTGTATAAATATACTACAGTCATTGTGCACATTGTATAAATATTTTACACTAATTGTGCACATTGTGTAAATATACTACAGTCAGTGCACATTGAAAAAATGTTTTACACTAATTTTGCACATTGTATAAATAAACAACAGTAATTGTGCACATTGTATAAATACACAATGGTAATTGTGCACATTGTATAAATATACTACAGTAATTATGCATATTGTATAAATATACTACAGTCAGTGCACCTTGTAAACATGTTTACACTAATTGTGCACATTGTATAAATATACTATATTAATTGTGCACATTGTATAAATAAACTACAGTCAGTGCACATTGTAAAAATATTTTACACTAATTGTGCACATTGTATAAATATACAACAGTAATTGTGCACATTGTATAAATACACTACAGTAATTGTGCACATTGTATAAATATTTTACATTAATTGTGCACATTGTATAAATATACTACAGTAATTGTGCACATTGTATAAATATTTTACATTAATTGTGCACATTGTATAAATATACTACAGTCAGTGCACATTGTAAAAATGTTTTACACTAATTGTGCACATTTTGTAAATATACTATATTAATTGTGCACATTGTATAAATAAACTACGGTAATTGTGCACATTGTATAAATAAACTACATTCATTGTGCACATTGTAAAAATGTTTTAAACTAATTGTGCACATTTTGTAAATATACTATATTAATTGTGCACATTGTATAAATATACTACAGTCAGTGCACATTGTAAAAATGTTTTACACTAATTGTGCACATTGTATAAATATACTACAGTCAGTGCACATTGTAAAAATGTTTTACACTAATTGTGCACATTGTATAAATATACTACAGTCATTGTGCACATTGTATAAATATACTACAGTCATTGTGCACATTGTATTAATATTTTACACTAATTGTGCACATTGTTTAAATATACTATATTAATTGCGCATATTGTATAAATATACTACAGTCAGTGCACCTTGTAAACATGTTTACACTAATTGTGCACATTGTATAAATATACTATATTAATTGTGCACATTGTATAAATAAACTACAGTCAGTGCACATTGTAAAAATGTTTTACACTAATTGTGCACATTGTATAAATATACAACAGTAATTGTGCACATTGTATAAATACACTACAGTAATTGTGCACATTGTATAAATATTTTACATTAATTGTGCACATTGTATAAATATACTACAGTAATTGTGCACATTGTATAAATATTTTACATTAATTGTGCACATTGTATAAATATACTACAGTCAGTGCACATTGTAAAAATGTTTTACACTAATTGTACACATTGTATAAATATACTACAGTCAGTGCACATTGAAAAAATGTTTTACACTAATTTTGCACATTGTATAAATATACAACAGTAATTGTGCACATTGTATAAATACACAATGGTAATTGTGCACATTGTATAAATATACTACAGTAATTATGCACATTGTATAAATATTTTACACTAATTGTGCACATTGTGTAAATAAACTATATTAATTGTGCACATTGTATAAATATACTACAGTCAGTGCACATTGTAAAAATGTTTTACACTAATTGTGCACATTGTATAAATATACTACAGTCAGTGCACATTGTAAAAATGTTTTACACTAATTGTGCACATTGTATAAATATACTACAGTCAGTGCACATTGTAAAAATGTTTCACACTAATTGTGCACATTTTGTAAATATAATATATTAATTGTGCACATTGTATAAATAAACTACGGTAATTGTGCACATTGTATAAATAAACTACAGTCATTGTGCACATTGTATAAATATTTTACACTAATTGTGCACATTGTGTAAATATACTATATTAATTGTGCACATTGTATAAATAAACTACAGTCAGTGCACATTGTAAAAATGTTTTAAACTAATTGTGCACATTTTGTAAATATACTATATTAATTATGCACATTGTATAAATATACTACAGTCAGTGCACATTGTAAAAATGTTTTACACTAATTGTGCACATTGTATAAATATACTACAGTCAGTGCACATTGTATAAATACACTACAGCCATTGTGCACATTGTATAAATATTTTACACTAATTGTGCACATTGTGTAAATATACTATATTAATTGTGCACATTGTATAAATATACTACAGTCAGTGCACATTGTAAAAATGTTTTACACTAATTGTAGACATTGTATAAATATACTACAGTCAGTGCACATTGTAAAAATGTTTTACACTAATTGTGCACATTGTATAAATATACAACAGTAATTGTGCACATTGTATAAATACACTACAGCCATTGTGCACATTGTATAAATATTTTGCACTAATTGTGCACATTGTATAAATATACTAAAGTCATTGTGCACATTGTATAAATATTTTACACTAATTGTGCACATTGTGTAAATATACTACAGTCAGTGCACATTGAAAAAATGTTTTACACTAATTTTGCACATTGTATAAATAAACAACAGTAATTGTGCACATTGTATAAATACACGATGGTAATTGTGCACATTGTATAAATATACTACAGTAATTATGCACATTGTATAAATATTTTACACTAATTGTGCACATTGTGTAAATAAACTATATTAATTGTGCACATTGTATAAATATACTTCAGTCAGTGCACATTGTAAAAATGTTTTACACTAATTGTGCACATTGTATAAATATACTACAGTCAGTGCACATTGTACAAATGTTTTACACTAATTGTGCACATTTTGTAAATATACTATATTAATTGTGCACATTGTATAAATAAACTACGGTAATTGTGCACATTGTATAAATAAACTACAGTCATTGTGCACATTGTAAAAATGTTTTAAACTAATTGTGCACATTTTGTAAATATACTATATTAATTGTGCACATTGTATAAATATACTACAGTCAGTGCACATTGTAAAAATGTTTTACACTAATTGTGCACATTGTATAAATATACTACAGTCAGTGCACATTGTAAAAATGTTTTACACTAATTGTGCACATTGTATAAATATACTACAGTCAGTGCACATTGTATAAATACACTACAGCCATTGTGCACATTGTATAAATATTTTACACTAATTGTGCACATTGTGTAAATATACTATATTAATTGTGCACATTTTATAAATATACTACAGTCAGTGCACATTGTAAAAATGTTTTACACTAATTTTGCACATTGTATAAATATACAACAGTAATTGTGCACATTGTATAAATACACAATGGTAATTGTGCACATTGTATAAATATACTACAGTAATTATGCACATTGTATAAATATTTTACACTAATTGTGCACATTGTGTAAATACTATATTAATTGTGCACATTGTATAAATATACTACAGTCAGTGCACATTGTAAAAACGTTTTACACTAATTGTGCACATTGTATAAATATACTACAGTCAGTGCACATTGTAAAAATGTTTTACACTAATTGTGCACATTGTATAAATATACTACAGTCATTTTGCACATTGTATAAATATACTACAGTCATTGTGCACATTGTATTAATATTTTACACTAATTGTGCACATTGTGTAAATATACTATATTAATTGTGCATATTGTATAAATATACTACAGTCAGTGCACCTTGTAAACATGTTTACACTAATTGAGCACATTGTATAAATATACTATATTAATTGTGCACATTGTATAAATAAACTACAGTCAGTGCACATTGTAAAAATGTTTTACACTAATTGTGCACATTGTATAAATATACAACAGTAATTGTGCACATTGTATAAATAAACTACAGTAATTGTGCACATTGTATAAATATTTTACATTAATTGTGCACATTGTATAAATATACTACAGTAATTGTGCACATTGTATAAATATTTTACATTAATTGTGCACATTGTATAAATATACTACAGTCAGTGCACATTGTAAAAATGTTTCACACTAAGTGTGCACATTTTGTAAATATACTATATTAATTGTGCACATTGTATAAATAAACTACGGTAATTGTGCACATTGTATAAATAAACTACAGTCATTGTGCACATTGTATAAATATTTTACACTAATTGTGCACATTGTGTAAATATACTATATTAATTGTGCACATTGTATAAATAAACTACAGTCAGTGCACATTGTAAAAATGTTTTAAACTAATTGTGCACATTTTGTAAATATACTATATTAATTATGCACATTGTATAAATATACTACAGTCAGTGCACATTGTAAAAATGTTTTACACTAATTGTGCACATTGTATAAATATACTACAGTCATTGTGCACATTGTATAAATATACTACAGTAATTGTGCACATTGTATAAATATTTTACACTAATTGTGCACATTGTGTAAATATACTATATTAATTGTGCACATTGTATAAATATACTACAGTCATTGTGCACATTGTATAAATACACTACAGTCATTGTGCACATGGTATAAATATTTTACACTTATTGTGTACATTGTGTAAATATACTACAGTCATTGTGCACATTGTATAAATATTTTACACTAATTGTGCACATTGTGTAAATATACTACAGTCAGTGCACATTGCAAAAATGTTTTACACTAATTGTGCACATTGTATAAATATACTACAGTCAGTGCACATTGTAAAAATGTTTTACACTAATTGTACACATTGTATAAATATACTACAGTCAGTGCACATTGAAAAAATGTTTTACACTAATTTTGCACATTGTATAAATATACAACAGTAATTGTGCACATTGTATAAATACACAATGGTAATTGTGCACATTGTATAAATATACTACAGTAATTATGCACATTGTATAAATATTTTACACTAATTGTGCACATTGTGTAAATAAACTATATTAATTGTGCACATTGTATAAATATACTACAGTCAGTGCACATTGTAAAAATGTTTTACACTAATTGTGCACATTGTATAAATATACTACAGTCAGTGCACATTGTAAAAATGTTTTACACTAATTGTGCACATTGTATAAATATACTACAGTCAGTGCACATTGTAAAAATGTTTCACACTAATTGTGCACATTTTGTAAATATAATATATTAATTGTGCACATTGTATAAATAAACTACGGTAATTGTGCACATTGTATAAATAAAGTACAGTCATTGTGCACATTGTATAAATATTTTACACTAATTGTGCACATTGTGTAAATATACTATATTAATTGTGCACATTGTATAAATAAACTACAGTCAGTGCACATTGTAAAAATGTTTTAAACTAATTGTGCACATTTTGTAAATATACTATATTAATTATGCACATTGTATAAATATACTACAGTCAGTGCACATTGTAAAAATGTTTTACACTAATTGTGCACATTGTATAAATATACTACAGTCAGTGCACATTGTATAAATACACTACAGCCATTGTGCACATTGTATAAATATTTTACACTAATTGTGCACATTGTGTAAATATACTATATTAATTGTGCACATTGTATAAATATACTACAGTCAGTGCACATTGTAAAAATGTTTTACACTAATTGTACACATTGTATAAATATACTACAGTCAGTGCACATTGTAAAAATGTTTTACACTAATTGTGCACATTGTATAAATATACAACAGTAATTGTGCACATTGTATAAATACACTACAGCCATTGTGCACATTGTATAAATATTTTGCACTAATTGTGCACATTGTATAAATATACTAAAGTCATTGTGCACATTGTATAAATATTTTACACTAATTGTGCACATTGTGTAAATATACTACAGTCAGTGCACATTGAAAAAATGTTTTACACTAATTTTGCACATTGTATAAATAAACAACAGTAATTATGCACATTGTATAAATACACGATGGTAATTGTGCACATTGTATAAATATACTACTGTAATTATGCACATTGTATAAATATTTTACACTAATTGTGCACATTGTGTAAATAAACTATATTAATTGTGCACATTGTATAAATATACTTCAGTCAGTGCACATTGTAAAAATGTTTTACACTAATTGTGCACATTGTATAAATATACTACAGTCAGTGCACATTGCAAAAATGTTTTACACTAATTGTGCACATTGTATAAATATACTACAGTCAGTGCACATTGTAAAAATGTTTTACACTAATTGTGCACATTGTATAAATATACTACAGTCAGTGCACATTGCAAAAATGTTTTACACTAATTATGCACATTGTATAAATATACTACAGTCAGTGCACATTGTAAAATGTTTTACACTAATTGTGCACATTGTATAAATATACTACAGTCATTGTGCACATTGTATAAATATACTACAGTCATTGTGCACATTGTATTAATATTTTACACTAATTGTGCACATTGTTTAAATATACTATATTAATTGTGCATATTGTATAAATATACTACAGTCAGTGCACCTTGTAAACATGTTTACACTAATTGTGCACATTGTATAAATATACTATATTAATTGTGCACATTGTATAAATAAACTACAGTCAGTGCACATTGTAAAAATGTTTTACACTAATTGTGCACATTGTATAAATATACAACAGTAATTGTGCACATTGTATAAATACACTACAGTAATTGTGCACATTGTATAAATATTTTACATTAATTGTGCACATTGTATAAATAGACTACAGTAATTGTGCACATTGTATAAATATTTTACATTAATTGTGCACATTGTATAAATATACTTCAGTCAGTGCACATTGTAAAAATGTTTTACACTAATTGTGCACATTGTATAAATATACTACAGTCATTGTGCACATTGTATAAATATACTACAGTCATTGTGCACATTCTATTAATATTTTACACTAATTGTGCACATTGTGTAAATATACTATATTAATTGTGCATATTGTATAAATATACTACAGTCAGTGCACCTTGTAAACATGTTTACACTAATTGTGCACATTGTATAAATATACTATATTAATTGTGCACATTGTATAAATAAACTACAGTCAGTGCACATTGTAAAAATATTTTACACTAATTGTGCACATTGTATAAATATACAACAGTAATTGTGCACATTGTATAAATACACTACAGTAATTGTGCACATTGTATAAATATTTTACATTAATTGTGCACATTGTATAAATATACTACAGTAATTGTGCACATTGTATAAATATTTTACATTAATTGTGCACATTGTATAAATATACTACAGTCAGTGCACATTGTAAAAATGTTTTACACTAATTGTGCACATTTTGTAAATATACTATATTAATTGTGCACATTGTATAAATAAACTACGGTAATTGTGCACATTGTATAAATAAACTACATTCATTGTGCACATTGTAAAAATGTTTTAAACTAATTGTGCACATTTTGTAAATATACTATATTAATTGTGCACATTGTATAAATATACTACAGTCAGTGCACATTGTAAAAATGTTTTACACTAATTGTGCACATTGTATAAATATACTACAGTCAGTGCACATTGTAAAAATGTTTTACACTAATTGTGCACATTGTATAAATATACTACAGTCATTGTGCACATTGTATAAATATACTACAGTCATTGTGCACATTGTATAAATATTTTACACTAATTGTGCACATTGTGTAAATATACTACAGTCAGTGCACATTGAAAAAATGTTTTACACTAATTTTGCACATTGTATAAATAAACAACAGTAATTGTGCACATTGTATAAATACACAATGGTAATTGTGCACATTGTATAAATATACTACAGTAATTATGCATATTGTATAAATATACTACAGTCAGTGCACCTTGTAAACATGTTTACACTAATTGTGCACATTGTATAAATATACTATATTAATTGTGCACATTGTATAAATAAACTACAGTCAGTGCACATTGTAAAAATATTTTACACTAATTGTGCACATTGTATAAATATACAACAGTAATTGTGCACATTGTATAAATACACTACAGTAATTGTGCACATTGTATAAATATTTTACATTAATTGTGCACATTGTATAAATATACTACAGTAATTGTGCACATTGTATAAATATTTTACATTAATTGTGCACATTGTATAAATATACTACAGTCAGTGCACATTGTAAAAATGTTTTACACTAATTGTGCACATTTTGTAAATATACTATATTAATTGTGCACATTGTATAAATAAACTACGGTAATTGTGCACATTGTATAAATAAACTACATTCATTGTGCACATTGTAAAAATGTTTTAAACTAATTGTGCACATTTTGTAAATATACTATATTAATTGTGCACATTGTATAAATATACTACAGTCAGTGCACATTGTAAAAATGTTTTACACTAATTGTGCACATTGTATAAATATACTACAGTCAGTGCACATTGTAAAAATGTTTTACACTAATTGTGCACATTGTATAAATATACTACAGTCATTGTGCACATTGTATAAATATACTACAGTCATTGTGCACATTGTATTAATATTTTACACTAATTGTGCACATTGTTTAAATATACTATATTAATTGTGCATATTGTATAAATATACTACAGTCAGTGCACCTTGTAAACATGTTTACACTAATTGTGCACATTGTATAAATATACTATATTAATTGTGCACATTGTATAAATAAACTACAGTCAGTGCACATTGTAAAAATGTTTTACACTAATTGTGCACATTGTATAAATATACAACAGTAATTGTGCACATTGTATAAATACACTACAGTAATTGTGCACATTGTATAAATATTTTACATTAATTGTGCACATTGTATAAATATACTACAGTAATTGTGCACATTGTATAAATATTTTACATTAATTGTGCACATTGTATAAATATACTACAGTCAGTGCACATTGTAAAAATGTTTTACACTAATTGTACACATTGTATAAATATACTACAGTCAGTGCACATTGAAAAAATGTTTTACACTAATTTTGCACATTGTATAAATATACAACAGTAATTGTGCACATTGTATAAATACACAATGGTAATTGTGCACATTGTATAAATATACTACAGTAATTATGCACATTGTATAAATATTTTACACTAATTGTGCACATTGTGTAAATAAACTATATTAATTGTGCACATTGTATAAATATACTACAGTCAGTGCACATTGTAAAAATGTTTTACACTAATTGTGCACATTGTATAAATATACTACAGTCAGTGCACATTGTAAAAATGTTTTACACTAATTGTGCACATTGTATAAATATACTACAGTCAGTGCACATTGTAAAAATGTTTCACACTAATTGTGCACATTTTGTAAATATAATATATTAATTGTGCACATTGTATAAATAAACTACGGTAATTGTGCACATTGTATAAATAAACTACAGTCATTGTGCACATTGTATAAATATTTTACACTAATTGTGCACATTGTGTAAATATACTATATTAATTGTGCACATTGTATAAATAAACTACAGTCAGTGCACATTGTAAAAATGTTTTAAACTAATTGTGCACATTTTGTAAATATACTATATTAATTATGCACATTGTATAAATATACTACAGTCAGTGCACATTGTAAAAATGTTTTACACTAATTGTGCACATTGTATAAATATACTACAGTCAGTGCACATTGTATAAATACACTACAGCCATTGTGCACATTGTATAAATATTTTACACTAATTGTGCACATTGTGTAAATATACTATATTAATTGTGCACATTGTATAAATATACTACAGTCAGTGCACATTGTAAAAATGTTTTACACTAATTGTAGACATTGTATAAATATACTACAGTCAGTGCACATTGTAAAAATGTTTTACACTAATTGTGCACATTGTATAAATATACAACAGTAATTGTGCACATTGTATAAATACACTACAGCCATTGTGCACATTGTATAAATATTTTGCACTAATTGTGCACATTGTATAAATATACTAAAGTCATTGTGCACATTGTATAAATATTTTACACTAATTGTGCACATTGTGTAAATATACTACAGTCAGTGCACATTGAAAAAATGTTTTACACTAATTTTGCACATTGTATAAATAAACAACAGTAATTGTGCACATTGTATAAATACACGATGGTAATTGTGCACATTGTATAAATATACTACAGTAATTATGCACATTGTATAAATATTTTACACTAATTGTGCACATTGTGTAAATAAACTATATTAATTGTGCACATTGTATAAATATACTTCAGTCAGTGCACATTGTAAAAATGTTTTACACTAATTGTGCACATTGTATAAATATACTACAGTCAGTGCACATTGTACAAATGTTTTACACTAATTGTGCACATTTTGTAAATATACTATATTAATTGTGCACATTGTATAAATAAACTACGGTAATTGTGCACATTGTATAAATAAACTACAGTCATTGTGCACATTGTAAAAATGTTTTAAACTAATTGTGCACATTTTGTAAATATACTATATTAATTGTGCACATTGTATAAATATACTACAGTCAGTGCACATTGTAAAAATGTTTTACACTAATTGTGCACATTGTATAAATATACTACAGTCAGTGCACATTGTAAAAATGTTTTACACTAATTGTGCACATTGTATAAATATACTACAGTCAGTGCACATTGTATAAATACACTACAGCCATTGTGCACATTGTATAAATATTTTACACTAATTGTGCACATTGTGTAAATATACTATATTAATTGTGCACATTTTATAAATATACTACAGTCAGTGCACATTGTAAAAATGTTTTACACTAATTTTGCACATTGTATAAATATACAACAGTAATTGTGCACATTGTATAAATACACAATGGTAATTGTGCACATTGTATAAATATACTACAGTAATTATGCACATTGTATAAATATTTTACACTAATTGTGCACATTGTGTAAATACTATATTAATTGTGCACATTGTATAAATATACTACAGTCAGTGCACATTGTAAAAACGTTTTACACTAATTGTGCACATTGTATAAATATACTACAGTCAGTGCACATTGTAAAAATGTTTTACACTAATTGTGCACATTGTATAAATATACTACAGTCATTTTGCACATTGTATAAATATACTACAGTCATTGTGCACATTGTATTAATATTTTACACTAATTGTGCACATTGTGTAAATATACTATATTAATTGTGCATATTGTATAAATATACTACAGTCAGTGCACCTTGTAAACATGTTTACACTAATTGAGCACATTGTATAAATATACTATATTAATTGTGCACATTGTATAAATAAACTACAGTCAGTGCACATTGTAAAAATGTTTTACACTAATTGTGCACATTGTATAAATATACAACAGTAATTGTGCACATTGTATAAATAAACTACAGTAATTGTGCACATTGTATAAATATTTTACATTAATTGTGCACATTGTATAAATATACTACAGTAATTGTGCACATTGTATAAATATTTTACATTAATTGTGCACATTGTATAAATATACTACAGTCAGTGCACATTGTAAAAATGTTTCACACTAAGTGTGCACATTTTGTAAATATACTATATTAATTGTGCACATTGTATAAATAAACTACGGTAATTGTGCACATTGTATAAATAAACTACAGTCATTGTGCACATTGTATAAATATTTTACACTAATTGTGCACATTGTGTAAATATACTATATTAATTGTGCACATTGTATAAATAAACTACAGTCAGTGCACATTGTAAAAATGTTTTAAACTAATTGTGCACATTTTGTAAATATACTATATTAATTATGCACATTGTATAAATATACTACAGTCAGTGCACATTGTAAAAATGTTTTACACTAATTGTGCACATTGTATAAATATACTACAGTCATTGTGCACATTGTATAAATATACTACAGTAATTGTGCACATTGTATAAATATTTTACACTAATTGTGCACATTGTGTAAATATACTATATTAATTGTGCACATTGTATAAATATACTACAGTCATTGTGCACATTGTATAAATACACTACAGTCATTGTGCACATGGTATAAATATTTTACACTTATTGTGTACATTGTGTAAATATACTACAGTCATTGTGCACATTGTATAAATATTTTACACTAATTGTGCACATTGTGTAAATATACTACAGTCAGTGCACATTGCAAAAATGTTTTACACTAATTGTGCACATTGTATAAATATACTACAGTCAGTGCACATTGTAAAAATGTTTTACACTAATTGTACACATTGTATAAATATACTACAGTCAGTGCACATTGAAAAAATGTTTTACACTAATTTTGCACATTGTATAAATATACAACAGTAATTGTGCACATTGTATAAATACACAATGGTAATTGTGCACATTGTATAAATATACTACAGTAATTATGCACATTGTATAAATATTTTACACTAATTGTGCACATTGTGTAAATAAACTATATTAATTGTGCACATTGTATAAATATACTACAGTCAGTGCACATTGTAAAAATGTTTTACACTAATTGTGCACATTGTATAAATATACTACAGTCAGTGCACATTGTAAAAATGTTTTACACTAATTGTGCACATTGTATAAATATACTACAGTCAGTGCACATTGTAAAAATGTTTCACACTAATTGTGCACATTTTGTAAATATAATATATTAATTGTGCACATTGTATAAATAAACTACGGTAATTGTGCACATTGTATAAATAAAGTACAGTCATTGTGCACATTGTATAAATATTTTACACTAATTGTGCACATTGTGTAAATATACTATATTAATTGTGCACATTGTATAAATAAACTACAGTCAGTGCACATTGTAAAAATGTTTTAAACTAATTGTGCACATTTTGTAAATATACTATATTAATTATGCACATTGTATAAATATACTACAGTCAGTGCACATTGTAAAAATGTTTTACACTAATTGTGCACATTGTATAAATATACTACAGTCAGTGCACATTGTATAAATACACTACAGCCATTGTGCACATTGTATAAATATTTTACACTAATTGTGCACATTGTGTAAATATACTATATTAATTGTGCACATTGTATAAATATACTACAGTCAGTGCACATTGTAAAAATGTTTTACACTAATTGTACACATTGTATAAATATACTACAGTCAGTGCACATTGTAAAAATGTTTTACACTAATTGTGCACATTGTATAAATATACAACAGTAATTGTGCACATTGTATAAATACACTACAGCCATTGTGCACATTGTATAAATATTTTGCACTAATTGTGCACATTGTATAAATATACTAAAGTCATTGTGCACATTGTATAAATATTTTACACTAATTGTGCACATTGTGTAAATATACTACAGTCAGTGCACATTGAAAAAATGTTTTACACTAATTTTGCACATTGTATAAATAAACAACAGTAATTATGCACATTGTATAAATACACGATGGTAATTGTGCACATTGTATAAATATACTACTGTAATTATGCACATTGTATAAATATTTTACACTAATTGTGCACATTGTGTAAATAAACTATATTAATTGTGCACATTGTATAAATATACTTCAGTCAGTGCACATTGTAAAAATGTTTTACACTAATTGTGCACATTGTATAAATATACTACAGTCAGTGCACATTGCAAAAATGTTTTACACTAATTGTGCACATTGTATAAATATACTACAGTCAGTGCACATTGTAAAAATGTTTTACACTAATTGTGCACATTGTATAAATATACTACAGTCAGTGCACATTGCAAAAATGTTTTACACTAATTATGCACATTGTATAAATATACTACAGTCAGTGCACATTGTAAAATGTTTTACACTAATTGTGCACATTGTATAAATATACTACAGTCATTGTGCACATTGTATAAATATACTACAGTCATTGTGCACATTGTATTAATATTTTACACTAATTGTGCACATTGTTTAAATATACTATATTAATTGTGCATATTGTATAAATATACTACAGTCAGTGCACCTTGTAAACATGTTTACACTAATTGTGCACATTGTATAAATATACTATATTAATTGTGCACATTGTATAAATAAACTACAGTCAGTGCACATTGTAAAAATGTTTTACACTAATTGTGCACATTGTATAAATATACAACAGTAATTGTGCACATTGTATAAATACACTACAGTAATTGTGCACATTGTATAAATATTTTACATTAATTGTGCACATTGTATAAATAGACTACAGTAATTGTGCACATTGTATAAATATTTTACATTAATTGTGCACATTGTATAAATATACTTCAGTCAGTGCACATTGTAAAAATGTTTTACACTAATTGTGCACATTGTATAAATATACTACAGTCATTGTGCACATTGTATAAATATACTACAGTCATTGTGCACATTCTATTAATATTTTACACTAATTGTGCACATTGTGTAAATATACTATATTAATTGTGCATATTGTATAAATATACTACAGTCAGTGCACCTTGTAAACATGTTTACACTAATTGTGCACATTGTATAAATATACTATATTAATTGTGCACATTGTATAAATAAACTACAGTCAGTGCACATTGTAAAAATATTTTACACTAATTGTGCACATTGTATAAATATACAACAGTAATTGTGCACATTGTATAAATACACTACAGTAATTGTGCACATTGTATAAATATTTTACATTAATTGTGCACATTGTATAAATATACTACAGTAATTGTGCACATTGTATAAATATTTTACATTAATTGTGCACATTGTATAAATATACTACAGTCAGTGCACATTGTAAAAATGTTTTACACTAATTGTGCACATTTTGTAAATATACTATATTAATTGTGCACATTGTATAAATAAACTACGGTAATTGTGCACATTGTATAAATAAACTACATTCATTGTGCACATTGTAAAAATGTTTTAAACTAATTGTGCACATTTTGTAAATATACTATATTAATTGTGCACATTGTATAAATATACTACAGTCAGTGCACATTGTAAAAATGTTTTACACTAATTGTGCACATTGTATAAATATACTACAGTCAGTGCACATTGTAAAAATGTTTTACACTAATTGTGCACATTGTATAAATATACTACAGTCATTGTGCACATTGTATAAATATACTACAGTCATTGTGCACATTGTATAAATATTTTACACTAATTGTGCACATTGTGTAAATATACTACAGTCAGTGCACATTGAAAAAATGTTTTACACTAATTTTGCACATTGTATAAATAAACAACAGTAATTGTGCACATTGTATAAATACACAATGGTAATTGTGCACATTGTATAAATATACTACAGTAATTATGCATATTGTATAAATATACTACAGTCAGTGCACCTTGTAAACATGTTTACACTAATTGTGCACATTGTATAAATATACTATATTAATTGTGCACATTGTATAAATAAACTACAGTCAGTGCACATTGTAAAAATATTTTACACTAATTGTGCACATTGTATAAATATACAACAGTAATTGTGCACATTGTATAAATACACTACAGTAATTGTGCACATTGTATAAATATTTTACATTAATTGTGCACATTGTATAAATATACTACAGTAATTGTGCACATTGTATAAATATTTTACATTAATTGTGCACATTGTATAAATATACTACAGTCAGTGCACATTGTAAAAATGTTTTACACTAATTGTGCACATTTTGTAAATATACTATATTAATTGTGCACATTGTATAAATAAACTACGGTAATTGTGCACATTGTATAAATAAACTACATTCATTGTGCACATTGTAAAAATGTTTTAAACTAATTGTGCACATTTTGTAAATATACTATATTAATTGTGCACATTGTATAAATATACTACAGTCAGTGCACATTGTAAAAATGTTTTACACTAATTGTGCACATTGTATAAATATACTACAGTCAGTGCACATTGTAAAAATGTTTTACACTAATTGTGCACATTGTATAAATATACTACAGTCATTGTGCACATTGTATAAATATACTACAGTCATTGTGCACATTGTATTAATATTTTACACTAATTGTGCACATTGTTTAAATATACTATATTAATTGCGCATATTGTATAAATATACTACAGTCAGTGCACCTTGTAAACATGTTTACACTAATTGTGCACATTGTATAAATATACTATATTAATTGTGCACATTGTATAAATAAACTACAGTCAGTGCACATTGTAAAAATGTTTTACACTAATTGTGCACATTGTATAAATATACAACAGTAATTGTGCACATTGTATAAATACACTACAGTAATTGTGCACATTGTATAAATATTTTACATTAATTGTGCACATTGTATAAATATACTACAGTAATTGTGCACATTGTATAAATATTTTACATTAATTGTGCACATTGTATAAATATACTACAGTCAGTGCACATTGTAAAAAATGTTTTACACTAATTGTACACATTGTATAAATATACTACAGTCAGTGCACATTGAAAAAATGTTTTACACTAATTTTGCACATTGTATAAATATACAACAGTAATTGTGCACATTGTATAAATACACAATGGTAATTGTGCACATTGTATAAATATACTACAGTAATTATGCACATTGTATAAATATTTTACACTAATTGTGCACATTGTGTAAATAAACTATATTAATTGTGCACATTGTATAAATATACTACAGTCAGTGCACATTGTAAAAATGTTTTACACTAATTGTGCACATTGTATAAATATACTACAGTCAGTGCACATTGTAAAAATGTTTTACACTAATTGTGCACATTGTATAAATATACTACAGTCAGTGCACATTGTAAAAATGTTTCACACTAATTGTGCACATTTTGTAAATATAATATATTAATTGTGCACATTGTATAAATAAACTACGGTAATTGTGCACATTGTATAAATAAACTACAGTCATTGTGCACATTGTATAAATATTTTACACTAATTGTGCACATTGTGTAAATATACTATATTAATTGTGCACATTGTATAAATAAACTACAGTCAGTGCACATTGTAAAAATGTTTTAAACTAATTGTGCACATTTTGTAAATATACTATATTAATTATGCACATTGTATAAATATACTACAGTCAGTGCACATTGTAAAAATGTTTTACACTAATTGTGCACATTGTATAAATATACTACAGTCAGTGCACATTGTATAAATACACTACAGCCATTGTGCACATTGTATAAATATTTTACACTAATTGTGCACATTGTGTAAATATACTATATTAATTGTGCACATTGTATAAATATACTACAGTCAGTGCACATTGTAAAAATGTTTTACACTAATTGTAGACATTGTATAAATATACTACAGTCAGTGCACATTGTAAAAATGTTTTACACTAATTGTGCACATTGTATAAATATACAACAGTAATTGTGCACATTGTATAAATACACTACAGCCATTGTGCACATTGTATAAATATTTTGCACTAATTGTGCACATTGTATAAATATACTAAAGTCATTGTGCACATTGTATAAATATTTTACACTAATTGTGCACATTGTGTAAATATACTACAGTCAGTGCACATTGAAAAAATGTTTTACACTAATTTTGCACATTGTATAAATAAACAACAGTAATTGTGCACATTGTATAAATACACGATGGTAATTGTGCACATTGTATAAATATACTACAGTAATTATGCACATTGTATAAATATTTTACACTAATTGTGCACATTGTGTAAATAAACTATATTAATTGTGCACATTGTATAAATATACTTCAGTCAGTGCACATTGTAAAAATGTTTTACACTAATTGTGCACATTGTATAAATATACTACAGTCAGTGCACATTGTACAAATGTTTTACACTAATTGTGCACATTTTGTAAATATACTATATTAATTGTGCACATTGTATAAATAAACTACGGTAATTGTGCACATTGTATAAATAAACTACAGTCATTGTGCACATTGTAAAAATGTTTTAAACTAATTGTGCACATTTTGTAAATATACTATATTAATTGTGCACATTGTATAAATATACTACAGTCAGTGCACATTGTAAAAATGTTTTACACTAATTGTGCACATTGTATAAATATACTACAGTCAGTGCACATTGTAAAAATGTTTTACACTAATTGTGCACATTGTATAAATATACTACAGTCAGTGCACATTGTATAAATACACTACAGCCATTGTGCACATTGTATAAATATTTTACACTAATTGTGCACATTGTGTAAATATACTATATTAATTGTGCACATTTTATAAATATACTACAGTCAGTGCACATTGTAAAAATGTTTTACACTAATTTTGCACATTGTATAAATATACAACAGTAATTGTGCACATTGTATAAATACACAATGGTAATTGTGCACATTGTATAAATATACTACAGTAATTATGCACATTGTATAAATATTTTACACTAATTGTGCACATTGTGTAAATACTATATTAATTGTGCACATTGTATAAATATACTACAGTCAGTGCACATTGTAAAAACGTTTTACACTAATTGTGCACATTGTATAAATATACTACAGTCAGTGCACATTGTAAAAATGTTTTACACTAATTGTGCACATTGTATAAATATACTACAGTCATTTTGCACATTGTATAAATATACTACAGTCATTGTGCACATTGTATTAATATTTTACACTAATTGTGCACATTGTGTAAATATACTATATTAATTGTGCATATTGTATAAATATACTACAGTCAGTGCACCTTGTAAACATGTTTACACTAATTGAGCACATTGTATAAATATACTATATTAATTGTGCACATTGTATAAATAAACTACAGTCAGTGCACATTGTAAAAATGTTTTACACTAATTGTGCACATTGTATAAATATACAACAGTAATTGTGCACATTGTATAAATAAACTACAGTAATTGTGCACATTGTATAAATATTTTACATTAATTGTGCACATTGTATAAATATACTACAGTAATTGTGCACATTGTATAAATATTTTACATTAATTGTGCACATTGTATAAATATACTACAGTCAGTGCACATTGTAAAAATGTTTCACACTAAGTGTGCACATTTTGTAAATATACTATATTAATTGTGCACATTGTATAAATAAACTACGGTAATTGTGCACATTGTATAAATAAACTACAGTCATTGTGCACATTGTATAAATATTTTACACTAATTGTGCACATTGTGTAAATATACTATATTAATTGTGCACATTGTATAAATAAACTACAGTCAGTGCACATTGTAAAAATGTTTTAAACTAATTGTGCACATTTTGTAAATATACTATATTAATTATGCACATTGTATAAATATACTACAGTCAGTGCACATTGTAAAAATGTTTTACACTAATTGTGCACATTGTATAAATATACTACAGTCAGTGCACATTGTATAAATACACTACAGCCATTGTGCACATTGTATAAATATTTTACACTAATTGTGCACATTGTGTAAATATACTATATTAATTGTGCACATTGTATAAATATACTACAGTCAGTGCACATTGTAAAAATGTTTTACACTAATTGTACACATTGTATAAATATACTACAGTCAGTGCACATTGTAAAAATGTTTTACACTAATTGTGCACATTGTATAAATATACAACAGTAATTGTGCACATTGTATAAATACACTACAGCCATTGTGCACATTGTATAAATATTTTGCACTAATTGTGCACATTGTATAAATATACTACAGTCATTGTGCACATTGTATAAATATTTTACACTAATTGTGCACATTGTGTAAATATACTACAGTCAGTGCACATTGAAAAAATGTTTTACACTAATTTTGCACATTGTATAAATATACAACAGTAATTGTGCACATTGTATAAATACACAATGGTAATTGTGCACATTGTATAAATATACTACAGTAATTATGCACATTGTATAAATATTTTACACTAATTGTGCACATTGTGTAAATAAACTATATTAATTGTGCACATTGTATAAATATACTACAGTCAGTGCACATTGTAAAAATGTTTTACACTAATTGTGCACATTGTATAAATATACTACAGTCAGTGCACATTGCAAAAATGTTTTACACTAATTGTGCACATTGTATAAATATACTACAGTCATTGTGCACATTGTATAAATATACTACAGTCATTGTGCACATTCTATTTATATTTTACACTAATTGTGCACATTGTGTAAATATACTATATTAATTGTGCATATTGTATAAATATACTACAGTCAGTGCACCTTGTAAACATGTTTACACTAATTGTGCACATTGTATAAATATACTATATTAATTGTGCACATTGTATAAATAAACTACAGTCAGTGCACATTGTAAAAATATTTTACACTAATTGTGCACATTGTATAAATATACAACAGTAATTGTGCACATTGTATAAATACACTACAGTAATTGTGCACATTGTATAAATATTTTACATTAATTGTGCACATTGTATAAATATACTACAGTAATTGTGCACATTGTATAAATATTTTACATTAATTGTGCACATTGTATAAATATACTACAGTCAGTGCACATTGTAAAAATGTTTTAAACTAATTGTGCACATTTTGTAAATATACTATATTAATTGTGCACATTGTATAAATATACTACAGTCAGTGCACATTGTAAAAATGTTTTACACTAATTGTGCACATTGTATAAATATACTACAGTCAGTGCACATTGTAAAAATGTTTTACACTAATTGTGCACATTGTATAAATATACTACAGTCAGTGCACATTGTATAAATACACTACAGCCATTGTGCACATTGTATAAATATACTACAGTCATTGTGCACATTGTATTAATATTTTACACTAATTGTGCACATTGTGTAAATATACTATATTAATTGTGCATATTGTATAAATATACTACAGTCAGTGCACCTTGTAAACATGTTTACACTAATTGTGCACATTGTATAAATATACTATATTAATTGTGCACATTGTATAAATAAACTACAGTCAGTGCACATTGTAAAAATATTTTACACTAATTGTGCACATTGTATAAATATACAACAGTAATTGTGCACATTGTATAAATACACTACAGTAATTGTGCACATTGTATAAATATTTTACATTAATTGTGCACATTGTATAAATATACTACAGTAATTGTGCACATTGTATAAATATTTTACATTAATTGTGCACATTGTATAAATATACTACAGTCAGTGCACATTGTAAAAATGTTTTACACTAATTGTGCACATTTTGTAAATATACTATATTAATTGTGCACATTGTATAAATAAATTACGGTAATTGTGCACATTGTATAAATAAACTACAGTCATTGTGCACATTGTATAAATATTTTACACTAATTGTGCACATTGTGTAAATATACTATATTAATTGTGCACATTGTATAAATAAACTACAGTCAGTGCACATTGTAAAAATGTTTTAAACTAAGTGTTCACATTTTGTAAATATACTATATTAATTGTGCACATTGTAGAAATATACTACAGTCAGTGCACATTGTAAAAATGTTTTACACTAATTGTGCACATTGTATAAATATACTACAGTCAGTGCACATTGTAAAATTGTTTTACACTAATTGTGCACATTGTATAAATATACTACAGTCATTGTGCACATTGTATAAATATACTACAGTAATTGTGCACATTGTATAAATATTTTACACTAATTGTGCACATTGTGTAAATATACTATATTAATTGTGCACATTGTATAAATATACTACAGTAATTGTGCACATTGTATAAATACACTACAGTCATTGTGCACATGGTATAAATATTTTACACTTATTGTTTACATTGTGTAAATATACTACAGTCATTGTGCACATTGTATAAATATTTTACACTAATTGTGCACATTGTGTAAATATACTACAGTCAGTGCACATTGCAAAAATGTTTTACACTAATTGTGCACATTGTATAAATATACTACAGTCAGTGCACATTGTAAAATTGTTTTACACTAATTGTACACATTGTATAAATATACTACAGTCAGTGCACATTGAAAAAATGTTTTACACTAATTTTGCACATTGTATAAATATACAACAGTAATTGTGCACATTGTATAAATACACAATGGTAATTGTGCACATTGTATAAATATACTACAGTAATTATGCACATTGTATAAATATTTTACACTAATTGTGCACATTGTGTAAATAAACTATATTAATTGTGCACATTCTATAAATATACTACAGTCAGTGGACATTGTAAAAATGTTTTACACTAATTGTGCACATTGTATAAATATACTACAGTCAGTGCACATTGTAAAAATGTTTTACACTAATTGTGCACATTGTATAAATATACTACAGTCAGTGTGCACATTGTATAAATATACTACAGTCATTGTGCACATTGTATTAATATTTTACACTAATTGTGCACATTGTGTAAATATACTATATTAATTGTGCATATTGTATAAATATACTACAGTCAGTGCACCTTGTAAACATGTTTACACTAATTGTGCACATTGTATAAATATACTATATTAATTGTGCACATTGTATAAATAAACTACAGTCAGTGCACATTGTAAAAATGTTTTAAACTAAGTGTTCACATTTTGTAAATATACTATATTAATTGTGCACATTGTAGAAATATACTACAGTCAGTGCACATTGTAAAAATGTTTTACACTAATTGTGCACATTGTATAAATATACTACAGTCAGTGCACATTGTAAAAATGTTTTACACTAATTGTGCACATTGTATAAATATACTACAGTCAGTGCACATTGTAAAATTGTTTTACACTAATTGTGCACATTGTATAAATATACTACAGTCATTGTGCACATTGTATAAATATACTACAGTAATTGTGCACATTGTATAAATATTTTACACTAATTGTGCACATTGTGTAAATATACTATATTAATTGTGCACATTGTATAAATATACTACAGTCAGTGCACATTGTAAAAATGTTTTACACTAATTGTACACATTGTATAAATATACTACAGTCAGTGCACATTGTAAAAATGTTTTACACTAATTGTGCACATTGTATAAATATACAACAGTAATTGTGCACATTGTATAAATACACTACAGTAATTGTGCACATTGTATAAATATTTTACATTAATTGTGCACATTGTATAAATATACTACAGTAATTGTGCACATTGTATAAATATTTTACATTAATTGTGCACATTGTATAAATATACTACAGTCAGTGCACATTGTAAAAATGTTTCACACTAATTGTGCACATTTTGTAAATATACTATATTAATTGTGCACATTGTATAAATAAACTACGGTAATTGTGCACATTGTATAAATAAACTACAGTCATTGTGCACATTGTATAAATATTTTACACTAATTGTGCACATTGTGTAAATATACTATATTAATTGTGCACATTGTATAAATAAACTACAGTCAGTGCACATTGTAAAAATGTTTTAAACTAATTGTGCACATTTTGTAAATATACTATATTAATTATGCACATTGTATAAATATACTACAGTCAGTGCACATTGTAAAAATGTTTTACACTAATTGTGCACATTGTATAAATATACTACAGTCAGTGCACATTGTAAAAATGTTTTACACTAATTGTGCACATTGTATAAATATACTACAGTCAGTGCACATTGTATAAATACACTACAGCCATTGTGCACATTGTATAAATATACTACAGTCATTGTGCACATTGTATTAATATTTTACACTAATTGTGCACATTGTGTAAATATACTATATTAATTGTGCATATTGTATAAATATACTACAGTCAGTGCACCTTGTAAACATGTTTACACTAATTGTGCACATTGTATAAATATACTATATTAATTGTGCACATTGTATAAATAAACTACAGTCAGTGCACATTGTAAAAATATTTTACACTAATTGTGCACATTGTATAAATATACAACAGTAATTGTGCACATTGTATAAATACACTACAGTAATTGTGCACATTGTATAAATATTTTACATTAATTGTGCACATTGTATAAATATACTACAGTAATTGTGCACATTGTATAAATATTTTACATTAATTGTGCACATTGTATAAATATACTACAGTCAGTGCACATTGTAAAAATGTTTTACACTAATTGTGCACATTTTGTAAATATACTATATTAATTGTGCACATTGTATAAATAAATTACGGTAATTGTGCACATTGTATAAATAAACTACAGTCATTGTGCACATTGTATAAATATTTTACACTAATTGTGCACATTGTGTAAATATACTATATTAATTGTGCACATTGTATAAATAAACTACAGTCAGTGCACATTGTAAAAATGTTTTAAACTAAGTGTTCACATTTTGTAAATATACTATATTAATTGTGCACATTGTAGAAATATACTACAGTCAGTGCACATTGTAAAAATGTTTTACACTAATTGTGCACATTGTATAAATATACTACAGTCAGTGCACATTGTAAAAATGTTTTACACTAATTGTGCACATTGTATAAATATACTACAGTCAGTGCACATTGTAAAATTGTTTTACACTAATTGTGCACATTGTATAAATATACTACAGTCATTGTGCACATTGTATAAATATACTACAGTAATTGTGCACATTGTATAAATATTTTACACTAATTGTGCACATTGTGTAAATATACTATATTAATTGTGCACATTGTATAAATATACTACAGTAATTGTGCACATTGTATAAATACACTACAGTCATTGTGCACATGGTATAAATATTTTACACTTATTGTTTACATTGTGTAAATATACTACAGTCATTGTGCACATTGTATAAATATTTTACACTAATTGTGCACATTGTGTAAATATACTACAGTCAGTGCACATTGCAAAAATGTTTTACACTAATTGTGCACATTGTATAAATATACTACAGTCAGTGCACATTGTAAAATTGTTTTACACTAATTGTACACATTGTATAAATATACTACAGTCAGTGCACATTGAAAAAATGTTTTACACTAATTTTGCACATTGTATAAATATACAACAGTAATTGTGCACATTGTATAAATACACAATGGTAATTGTGCACATTGTATAAATATACTACAGTAATTATGCACATTGTATAAATATTTTACACTAATTGTGCACATTGTGTAAATAAACTATATTAATTGTGCACATTCTATAAATATACTACAGTCAGTGGACATTGTAAAAATGTTTTACACTAATTGTGCACATTGTATAAATATACTACAGTCAGTGCACATTGTAAAAATGTTTTACACTAATTGTGCACATTGTATAAATATACTACAGTCAGTGTGCACATTGTATAAATATACTACAGTCATTGTGCACATTGTATTAATATTTTACACTAATTGTGCACATTGTGTAAATATACTATATTAATTGTGCATATTGTATAAATATACTACAGTCAGTGCACCTTGTAAACATGTTTACACTAATTGTGCACATTGTATAAATATACTATATTAATTGTGCACATTGTATAAATAAACTACAGTCAGTGCACATTGTAAAAATGTTTTACACTAATTGTGCACATTGTATAAATATACAACAGTAATTGTGCACATTGTATAAATACACTACAGTAATTGTGCACATTGTATAAATATTTTACATTAATTGTGCACATTGTATAAATATACTACAGTAATTGTGCACATTGTATAAATATTTTAAATTAATTGTGCACATTGTATAAATATACTACAGTCAGTGCACATTGTAAAAATGTTTTACACTAATTGTGCACATTTTGTAAATATACTATATTAATTGTGCACATTGTATAAATAAATTACGGTAATTGTGCACAATGTATAAATAAACTACAGTCATTGTGCACATTGTATAAATATATTACACTAATTGTGCACATTGTGTAAATATACTATATTAATTGTGCACATTGTATAAATAAACTACAGTCAGTGCACATTGTAAAAATGTTTTAAACTAAGTGTTCACATTTTGTAAATATACTATATTAATTGTGCACATTGTAGAAATATACTACAGTCAGTGCACATTGTAAAAATGTTTTACACTAATTGTGCACATTGTATAAATATACTACAGTCAGTGCACATTGTAAAAATGTTTTACACTAATTGTGCACATTGTATAAATATACTACAGTCAGTGCACATTGTAAAATTGTTTTACACTAATTGTGCACATTGTATAAATATACTACAGTCATTGTGCACATTGTATAAATATACTACAGTAATTGTGCACATTGTATAAATATTTTACACTAATTGTGCACATTGTGTAAATATACTATATTAATTGTGCACATTGTATAAATATACTACAGTCAGTGCACATTGTAAAAATGTTTTACACTAATTGTACACATTGTATAAATATACTACAGTCAGTGCACATTGTAAAAATGTTTTACACTAATTGTGCACATTGTATAAATATACAACAGTAATTGTGCACATTGTATAAATACACTACAGTAATTGTGCACATTGTATAAATATTTTACATTAATTGTGCACATTGTATAAATATACTACAGTAATTGTGCACATTGTATAAATATTTTACATTAATTGTGCACATTGTATAAATATACTACAGTCAGTGCACATTGTAAAAATGTTTCACACTAATTGTGCACATTTTGTAAATATACTATATTAATTGTGCACATTGTATAAATAAACTACGGTAATTGTGCACATTGTATAAATAAACTACAGTCATTGTGCACATTGTATAAATATTTTACACTAATTGTGCACATTGTGTAAATATACTATATTAATTGTGCACATTGTATAAATAAACTACAGTCAGTGCACATTGTAAAAATGTTTTAAACTAATTGTGCACATTTTGTAAATATACTATATTAATTATGCACATTGTATAAATATACTACAGTCAGTGCACATTGTAAAAATGTTTTACACTAATTGTGCACATTGTATAAATATACTACAGTCATTGTGCACATTGTATAAATATACTACAGTAATTGTGCACATTGTATAAATATTTTACACTAATTGTGCACATTGTGTAAATATACTATATTAATTGTGCACATTGTATAAATATACTACAGTCATTGTGCACATTGTATAAATACACTACAGTCATTGTGCACATGGTATAAATATTTTACACTTATTGTGTACATTGTGTAAATATACTACAGTCATTGTGCACATTGTATAAATATTTTACACTAATTGTGCACATTGTGTAAATATACTACAGTCAGTGCACATTGCAAAAATGTTTTACACTAATTGTGCACATTGTATAAATATACTACAGTCAGTGCACATTGTAAAAATGTTTTACACTAATTGTACACATTGTATAAATATACTACAGTCAGTGCACATTGAAAAAATGTTTTACACTAATTTTGCACATTGTATAAATATACAACAGTAATTGTGCACATTGTATAAATACACAATGGTAATTGTGCACATTGTATAAATATACTACAGTAATTATGCACATTGTATAAATATTTTACACTAATTGTGCACATTGTGTAAATAAACTATATTAATTGTGCACATTGTATAAATATACTACAGTCAGTGCACATTGTAAAAATGTTTTACACTAATTGTGCACATTGTATAAATATACTACAGTCAGTGCACATTGTAAAAATGTTTTACACTAATTGTGCACATTGTATAAATATACTACAGTCAGTGCACATTGTAAAAATGTTTCACACTAATTGTGCACATTTTGTAAATATAATATATTAATTGTGCACATTGTATAAATAAACTACGGTAATTGTGCACATTGTATAAATAAACTACAGTCATTGTGCACATTGTATAAATATTTTACACTAATTGTGCACATTGTGTAAATATACTATATTAATTGTGCACATTGTATAAATAAACTACAGTCAGTGCACATTGTAAAAATGTTTTAAACTAATTGTGCACATTTTGTAAATATACTATATTAATTATGCACATTGTATAAATATACTACAGTCAGTGCACATTGTAAAAATGTTTTACACTAATTGTGCACATTGTATAAATATACTACAGTCAGTGCACATTGTATAAATACACTACAGCCATTGTGCACATTGTATAAATATTTTACACTAATTGTGCACATTGTGTAAATATACTATATTAATTGTGCACATTGTATAAATATACTACAGTCAGTGCACATTGTAAAAATGTTTTACACTAATTGTACACATTGTATAAATATACTACAGTCAGTGCACATTGTAAAAATGTTTTACACTAATTGTGCACATTGTATAAATATACAACAGTAATTGTGCACATTGTATAAATACACTACAGCCATTGTGCACATTGTATAAATATTTTGCACTAATTGTGCACATTGTATAAATATACTAAAGTCATTGTGCACATTGTATAAATATTTTACACTAATTGTGCACATTGTGTAAATATACTACAGTCAGTGCACATTGAAAAAATGTTTTACACTAATTTTGCACATTGTATAAATAAACAACAGTAATTATGCACATTGTATAAATACACGATGGTAATTGTGCACATTGTATAAATATACTACTGTAATTATGCACATTGTATAAATATTTTACACTAATTGTGCACATTGTGTAAATAAACTATATTAATTGTGCACATTGTATAAATATACTTCAGTCAGTGCACATTGTAAAAATGTTTTACACTAATTGTGCACATTGTATAAATATACTACAGTCAGTGCAGATTGCAAAAATGTTTTACACTAATTGTGCACATTGTATAAATATACTACAGTCAGTGCACATTGTAAAAATGTTTTACACTAATTGTGCACATTGTATAAATATACTACAGTCAGTGCACATTGCAAAAATGTTTTACACTAATTATGCACATTGTATAAATATACTACAGTCAGTGCACATTGTAAAATGTTTTACACTAATTGTGCACATTGTATAAATATACTACAGTCATTGTGCACATTGTATAAATATACTACAGTCATTGTGCACATTGTATTAATATTTTACACTAATTGTGCACATTGTTTAAATATACTATATTAATTGTGCATATTGTATAAATATACTACAGTCAGTGCACCTTGTAAACATGTTTACACTAATTGTGCACATTGTATAAATATACTATATTAATTGTGCACATTGTATAAATAAACTACAGTCAGTGCACATTGTAAAAATGTTTTACACTAATTGTGCACATTGTATAAATATACAACAGTAATTGTGCACATTGTATAAATACACTACAGTAATTGTGCACATTGTATAAATATTTTACATTAATTGTGCACATTGTATAAATAGACTACAGTAATTGTGCACATTGTATAAATATTTTACATTAATTGTGCACATTGTATAAATATACTTCAGTCAGTGCACATTGTAAAAATGTTTTACACTAATTGTGCACATTGTATAAATATACTACAGTCATTGTGCACATTGTATAAATATACTACAGTCATTGTGCACATTCTATTAATATTTTACACTAATTGTGCACATTGTGTAAATATACTATATTAATTGTGCATATTGTATAAATATACTACAGTCAGTGCACCTTGTAAACATGTTTACACTAATTGTGCACATTGTATAAATATACTATATTAATTGTGCACATTGTATAAATAAACTACAGTCAGTGCACATTGTAAAAATATTTTACACTAATTGTGCACATTGTATAAATATACAACAGTAATTGTGCACATTGTATAAATACACTACAGTAATTGTGCACATTGTATAAATATTTTACATTAATTGTGCACATTGTATAAATATACTACAGTAATTGTGCACATTGTATAAATATTTTACATTAATTGTGCACATTGTATAAATATACTACAGTCAGTGCACATTGTAAAAATGTTTTACACTAATTGTGCACATTTTGTAAATATACTATATTAATTGTGCACATTGTATAAATAAACTACGGTAATTGTGCACATTGTATAAATAAACTACATTCATTGTGCACATTGTAAAAATGTTTTAAACTAATTGTGCACATTTTGTAAATATACTATATTAATTGTGCACATTGTATAAATATACTACAGTCAGTGCACATTGTAAAAATGTTTTACACTAATTGTGCACATTGTATAAATATACTACAGTCAGTGCACATTGTAAAAATGTTTTACACTAATTGTGCACATTGTATAAATATACTACAGTCATTGTGCACATTGTATAAATATACTACAGTCATTGTGCACATTGTATAAATATTTTACACTAATTGTGCACATTGTGTAAATATACTACAGTCAGTGCAAATTGAAAAAATGTTTTACACTAATTTTGCACATTGTATAAATAAACAACAGTAATTGTGCACATTGTATAAATACACAATGGTAATTGTGCACATTGTATAAATATACTACAGTAATTATGCACATTGTATAAATATTTTACACTAATTGTGCACATTGTGTAAATAAACTATATTAATTGTGCACATTGTATAAATATACTTCAGTCAGTGCACATTGTAAAAATGTTTTACACTAATTGTGCACATTGTATAAATATACTACAGTCATTGTGCACATTGTATAAATATACTACAGTCATTGTGCACATTCTATTAATATTTTACACTAATTGTGCACATTGTGTAAATATACTATATTAATTGTGCATATTGTATAAATATACTACAGTCAGTGCACCTTGTAAACATGTTTACACTAATTGTGCACATTGTATAAATATACTATATTAATTGTGCACATTGTATAAATAAACTACAGTCAGTGCACATTGTAAAAATATTTTACACTAATTGTGCACATTGTATAAATATACAACAGTAATTGTGCACATTGTATAAATACACTACAGTAATTGTGCACATTGTATAAATATTTTACATTAATTGTGCACATTGTATAAATATACTACAGTAATTGTGCACATTGTATAAATATTTTACATTAATTGTGCACATTGTATAAATATACTACAGTCAGTGCACATTGTAAAAATGTTTTACACTAATTGTGCACATTTTGTAAATATACTATATTAATTGTGCACATTGTATAAATAAACTACGGTAATTGTGCACATTGTATAAATAAACTACATTCATTGTGCACATTGTAAAAATGTTTTAAACTAATTGTGCACATTTTGTAAATATACTATATTAATTGTGCACATTGTATAAATATACTACAGTCAGTGCACATTGTAAAAATGTTTTACACTAATTGTGCACATTGTATAAATATACTACAGTCAGTGCACATTGTAAAAATGTTTTACACTAATTGTGCACATTGTATAAATATACTACAGTCATTGTGCACATTGTATAAATATACTACAGTCATTGTGCACATTGTATTAATATTTTACACTAATTGTGCACATTGTTTAAATATACTATATTAATTGCGCATATTGTATAAATATACTACAGTCAGTGCACCTTGTAAACATGTTTACACTAATTGTGCACATTGTATAAATATACTATATTAATTGTGCACATTGTATAAATAAACTACAGTCAGTGCACATTGTAAAAATGTTTTACACTAATTGTGCACATTGTATAAATATACAACAGTAATTGTGCACATTGTATAAATACACTACAGTAATTGTGCACATTGTATAAATATTTTACATTAATTGTGCACATTGTATAAATATACTACAGTAATTGTGCACATTGTATAAATATTTTACATTAATTGTGCACATTGTATAAATATACTACAGTCAGTGCACATTGTAAAAATGTTTTACACTAATTGTACACATTGTATAAATATACTACAGTCAGTGCACATTGAAAAAATGTTTTACACTAATTTTGCACATTGTATAAATATACAACAGTAATTGTGCACATTGTATAAATACACAATGGTAATTGTGCACATTGTATAAATATACTACAGTAATTATGCACATTGTATAAATATTTTACACTAATTGTGCACATTGTGTAAATAAACTATATTAATTGTGCACATTGTATAAATATACTACAGTCAGTGCACATTGTAAAAATGTTTTACACTAATTGTGCACATTGTATAAATATACTACAGTCAGTGCACATTGTAAAAATGTTTTACACTAATTGTGCACATTGTATAAATATACTACAGTCAGTGCACATTGTAAAAATGTTTCACACTAATTGTGCACATTTTGTAAATATAATATATTAATTGTGCACATTGTATAAATAAACTACGGTAATTGTGCACATTGTATAAATAAACTACAGTCATTGTGCACATTGTATAAATATTTTACACTAATTGTGCACATTGTGTAAATATACTATATTAATTGTGCACATTGTATAAATAAACTACAGTCAGTGCACATTGTAAAAATGTTTTAAACTAATTGTGCACATTTTGTAAATATACTATATTAATTATGCACATTGTATAAATATACTACAGTCAGTGCACATTGTAAAAATGTTTTACACTAATTGTGCACATTGTATAAATATACTACAGTCAGTGCACATTGTATAAATACACTACAGCCATTGTGCACATTGTATAAATATTTTACACTAATTGTGCACATTGTGTAAATATACTATATTAATTGTGCACATTGTATAAATATACTACAGTCAGTGCACATTGTAAAAATGTTTTACACTAATTGTAGACATTGTATAAATATACTACAGTCAGTGCACATTGTAAAAATGTTTTACACTAATTGTGCACATTGTATAAATATACTACAGTCAGTGCACATTGTAAAATTGTTTTACACTAATTGTGCACATTGTATAAATATACTACAGTCATTGTGCACATTGTATAAATATACTACAGTAATTGTGCACATTGTATAAATATTTTACACTAATTGTGCACATTGTGTAAATATACTATATTAATTGTGCACATTGTATAAATATACTACAGTCAGTGCACATTGTAAAAATGTTTTACACTAATTGTGCACATTGTATAAATATACAACAGTAATTGTGCACATTGTATAAATACACTACAGTAATTGTGCACATTGTATAAATATTTTACATTAATTGTGCACATTGTATAAATATACTACAGTAATTGTGCACATTGTATAAATATTTTACATTAATTGTGCACATTGTATAAATATACTACAGTCAGTGCACATTGTAAAAATGTTTCACACTAATTGTGCACATTTTGTAAATATACTATATTAATTGTGCACATTGTATAAATAAACTACGGTAATTGTGCACATTGTATAAATAAACTACAGTCATTGTGCACATTGTATAAATATTTTACACTAATTGTGCACATTGTGTAAATATACTATATTAATTGTGCACATTGTATAAATAAACTACAGTCAGTGCACATTGTAAAAATGTTTTAAACTAATTGTGCACATTTTGTAAATATACTATATTAATTATGCACATTGTATAAATATACTACAGTCAGTGCACATTGTAAAAATGTTTTACACTAATTGTGCACATTGTATAAATATACTACAGTCATTGTGCACATTGTATAAATATACTACAGTAATTGTGCACATTGTATAAATATTTTACACTAATTGTGCACATTGTGTAAATATACTATATTAATTGTGCACATTGTATAAATATACTACAGTCATTGTGCACATTGTATAAATACACTACAGTCATTGTGCACATGGTATAAATATTTTACACTTATTGTGTACATTGTGTAAATATACTACAGTCATTGTGCACATTGTATAAATATTTTACACTAATTGTGCACATTGTGTAAATATACTACAGTCAGTGCACATTGCAAAAATGTTTTACACTAATTGTGCACATTGTATAAATATACTACAGTCAGTGCACATTGTAAAAATGTTTTACACTAATTGTACACATTGTATAAATATACTACAGTCAGTGCACATTGAAAAAATGTTTTACACTAATTTTGCACATTGTATAAATATACAACAGTAATTGTGCACATTGTATAAATACACAATGGTAATTGTGCACATTGTATAAATATACTACAGTAATTATGCACATTGTATAAATATTTTACACTAATTGTGCACATTGTGTAAATAAACTATATTAATTGTGCACATTGTATAAATATACTACAGTCAGTGCACATTGTAAAAATGTTTTACACTAATTGTGCACATTGTATAAATATACTACAGTCAGTGCACATTGTAAAAATGTTTTACACTAATTGTGCACATTGTATAAATATACTACAGTCAGTGCACATTGTAAAAATGTTTCACACTAATTGTGCACATTTTGTAAATATAATATATTAATTGTGCACATTGTATAAATAAACTACGGTAATTGTGCACATTGTATAAATAAACTACAGTCATTGTGCACATTGTATAAATAAACTACAGTCAGTGCACATTGTAAAAATGTTTTAAACTAATTGTGCACATTTTGTAAATATACTATATTAATTATGCACATTGTATAAATATACTACAGTCAGTGCACATTGTAAAAATGTTTTACACTAATTGTGCACATTGTATAAATATACTACAGTCAGTGCACATTGTATAAATACACTACAGCCATTGTGCACATTGTATAAATATTTTACACTAATTGTGCACATTGTGTAAATATACTATATTAATTGTGCACATTGTATAAATATACTACAGTCAGTGCACATTGTAAAAATGTTTTACACTAATTGTACACATTGTATAAATATACTACAGTCAGTGCACATTGTAAAAATGTTTTACACTAATTGTGCACATTGTATAAATATACAACAGTAATTGTGCACATTGTATAAATACACTACAGCCATTGTGCACATTGTATAAATATTTTGCACTAATTGTGCACATTGTATAAATATACTAAAGTCATTGTGCACATTGTATAAATATTTTACACTAATTGTGCACATTGTGTAAATATACTACAGTCAGTGCACATTGAAAAAATGTTTTACACTAATTTTGCACATTGTATAAATAAACAACAGTAATTATGCACATTGTATAAATACACGATGGTAATTGTGCACATTGTATAAATATACTACTGTAATTATGCACATTGTATAAATATTTTACACTAATTGTGCACATTGTGTAAATAAACTATATTAATTGTGCACATTGTATAAATATACTTCAGTCAGTGCACATTGTAAAAATGTTTTACACTAATTGTGCACATTGTATAAATATACTACAGTCAGTGCACATTGCAAAAATGTTTTACACTAATTGTGCACATTGTATAAATATACTACAGTCAGTGCACATTGTAAAAATGTTTTACACTAATTGTGCACATTGTATAAATATACTACAGTCAGTGCACATTGCAAAAATGTTTTACACTAATTATGCACATTGTATAAATATACTACAGTCAGTGCACATTGTAAAATGTTTTACACTAATTGTGCACATTGTATAAATATACTACAGTCATTGTGCACATTGTATAAATATACTACAGTCATTGTGCACATTGTATTAATATTTTACACTAATTGTGCACATTGTTTAAATATACTATATTAATTGTGCATATTGTATAAATATACTACAGTCAGTGCACCTTGTAAACATGTTTACACTAATTGTGCACATTGTATAAATATACTATATTAATTGTGCACATTGTATAAATAAACTACAGTCAGTGCACATTGTAAAAATGTTTTACACTAATTGTGCACATTGTATAAATATACAACAGTAATTGTGCACATTGTATAAATACACTACAGTAATTGTGCACATTGTATAAATATTTTACATTAATTGTGCACATTGTATAAATAGACTACAGTAATTGTGCACATTGTATAAATATTTTACATTAATTGTGCACATTGTATAAATATACTTCAGTCAGTGCACATTGTAAAAATGTTTTACACTAATTGTGCACATTGTATAAATATACTACAGTCATTGTGCACATTGTATAAATATACTACAGTCATTGTGCACATTCTATTAATATTTTACACTAATTGTGCACATTGTGTAAATATACTATATTAATTGTGCATATTGTATAAATATACTACAGTCAGTGCACCTTGTAAACATGTTTACACTAATTGTGCACATTGTATAAATATACTATATTAATTGTGCACATTGTATAAATAAACTACAGTCAGTGCACATTGTAAAAATATTTTACACTAATTGTGCACATTGTATAAATATACAACAGTAATTGTGCACATTGTATAAATACACTACAGTAATTGTGCACATTGTATAAATATTTTACATTAATTGTGCACATTGTATAAATATACTACAGTAATTGTGCACATTGTATAAATATTTTACATTAATTGTGCACATTGTATAAATATACTACAGTCAGTGCACATTGTAAAAATGTTTTACACTAATTGTACACATTGTATAAATATACTACAGTCAGTGCACATTGAAAAAATGTTTTACACTAATTTTGCACATTGTATAAATATACAACAGTAATTGTGCACATTGTATAAATACACAATGGTAATTGTGCACATTGTATAAATATACTACAGTAATTATGCACATTGTATAAATATTTTACACTAATTGTGCACATTGTGTAAATAAACTATATTAATTGTGCACATTGTATAAATATACTACAGTCAGTGCACATTGTAAAAATGTTTTACACTAATTGTGCACATTGTATAAATATACTACAGTCAGTGCACATTGTAAAAATGTTTTACACTAATTGTGCACATTGTATAAATATACTACAGTCAGTGCACATTGTAAAAATGTTTCACACTAATTGTGCACATTTTGTAAATATAATATATTAATTGTGCACATTGTATAAATAAACTACGGTAATTGTGCACATTGTATAAATAAACTACAGTCATTGTGCACATTGTATAAATATTTTACACTAATTGTGCACATTGTGTAAATATACTATATTAATTGTGCACATTGTATAAATAAACTACAGTCAGTGCACATTGTAAAAATGTTTTAAACTAATTGTGCACATTTTGTAAATATACTATATTAATTATGCACATTGTATAAATATACTACAGTCAGTGCACATTGTAAAAATGTTTTACACTAATTGTGCACATTGTATAAATATACTACAGTCAGTGCACATTGTATAAATACACTACAGCCATTGTGCACATTGTATAAATATTTTACACTAATTGTGCACATTGTGTAAATATACTATATTAATTGTGCACATTGTATAAATATACTACAGTCAGTGCACATTGTAAAAATGTTTTACACTAATTGTAGACATTGTATAAATATACTACAGTCAGTGCACATTGTAAAAATGTTTTACACTAATTGTGCACATTGTATAAATATACAACAGTAATTGTGCACATTGTATAAATACACTACAGCCATTGTGCACATTGTATAAATATTTTGCACTAATTGTGCACATTGTATAAATATACTAAAGTCATTGTGCACATTGTATAAATATTTTACACTAATTGTGCACATTGTGTAAATATACTACAGTCAGTGCACATTGAAAAAATGTTTTACACTAATTTTGCACATTGTATAAATAAACAACAGTAATTGTGCACATTGTATAAATACACGATGGTAATTGTGCACATTGTATAAATATACTACAGTAATTATGCACATTGTATAAATATTTTACACTAATTGTGCACATTGTGTAAATAAACTATATTAATTGTGCACATTGTATAAATATACTTCAGTCAGTGCACATTGTAAAAATGTTTTACACTAATTGTGCACATTGTATAAATATACTACAGTCATTGTGCACATTGTATAAATATACTACAGTCATTGTGCACATTCTATTAATATTTTACACTAATTGTGCACATTGTGTAAATATACTATATTAATTGTGCATATTGTATAAATATACTACAGTCAGTGCACCTTGTAAACATGTTTACACTAATTGTGCACATTGTATAAATATACTATATTAATTGTGCACATTGTATAAATAAACTACAGTCAGTGCACATTGTAAAAATATTTTACACTAATTGTGCACATTGTATAAATATACAACAGTAATTGTGCACATTGTATAAATACACTACAGTAATTGTGCACATTGTATAAATATTTTACATTAATTGTGCACATTGTATAAATATACTACAGTAATTGTGCACATTGTATAAATATTTTACATTAATTGTGCACATTGTATAAATATACTACAGTCAGTGCACATTGTAAAAATGTTTTACACTAATTGTGCACATTTTGTAAATATACTATATTAATTGTGCACATTGTATAAATAAACTACGGTAATTGTGCACATTGTATAAATAAACTACATTCATTGTGCACATTGTAAAAATGTTTTAAACTAATTGTGCACATTTTGTAAATATACTATATTAATTGTGCACATTGTATAAATATACTACAGTCAGTGCACATTGTAAAAATGTTTTACACTAATTGTGCACATTGTATAAATATACTACAGTCATTGTGCACATTGTATAAATATACTACAGTAATTGTGCACATTGTATAAATATTTTACACTAATTGTGCACATTGTGTAAATATACTATATTAATTGTGCACATTGTATAAATAAACTACAGTCAGTGCACATTGTAAAAATGTTTTAAACTAATTGTGCACATTTTGTAAATATACTATATTAATTATGCACATTGTATAAATATACTACAGTCAGTGCACATTGTAAAAATGTTTTACACTAATTGTGCACATTGTATAAATATACTACAGTCATTGTGCACATTGTATAAATATACTACAGTAATTGTGCACATTGTATAAATATTTTACACTAATTGTGCACATTGTGTAAATATACTATATTAATTGTGCACATTGTATAAATAAACTACAGTCAGTGCACATTGTAAAAATGTTTTAAACTAATTGTGCACATTTTGTAAATATACTATATTAATTGTGCACATTGTATAAATATACTACAGTAATTGTGCACATTGTATAAATACACTACAGTCATTGTGCACATGGTATAAATATTTTACACTTATTGTGTACATTGTGTAAATATACTACAGTCATTGTGCACATTGTATAAATATTTTACACTAATTGTGCACATTGTGTAAATATACTACAGTCAGTGCACATTGCAAAAATGTTTTACACTAATTGTGCACATTGTATAAATATACTACAGTCAGTGCACATAGTAAAAATGTTTTACACTAATTGTACACATTGTATAAATATACTACAGTCAGTGCACATTGAAAAAATGTTTTACACTAATTTTGCACATTGTATAAATATACAACAGTAATTGTGCACATTGTATAAATACACAATGGTAATTGTGCACATTGTATAAATATACTACAGTAATTATGCACATTGTATAAATATTTTACACTAATTGTGCACATTGTGTAAATAAACTATATTAATTGTGCACATTGTATAAATATACTACAGTCAGTGCACATTGTAAAAATGTTTTACACTAATTGTGCACATTGTATAAATATACTACAGTCAGTGCACATTGTAAAAATGTTTTACACTAATTGTGCACATTGTATAAATATACTACAGTCAGTGCACATTGTAAAAATGTTTCACACTAATTGTGCACATTTTGTAAATATAATATATTAATTGTGCACATTGTATAAATAAACTACGGTAATTGTGCACATTGTATAAATAAACTACAGTCATTGTGCACATTGTATAAATATTTTACACTAATTGTGCACATTGTGTAAATATACTATATTAATTGTGCACATTGTATAAATAAACTACAGTCAGTGCACATTGTAAAAATGTTTTAAACTAATTGTGCACATTTTGTAAATATACTATATTAATTATGCACATTGTATAAATATACTACAGTCAGTGCACATTGTATAAATACACTACAGCCATTGTGCACATTGTATAAATATTTTACACTAATTGTGCACATTGTGTAAATATACTATATTAATTGTGCACATTGTATAAATATACTACAGTCAGTGCACATTGTAAAAATGTTTTACACTAATTGTGCACATTGTATAAATATACAACAGTAATTGTGCACATTGTATAAATACACTACAGCCATTGTGCACATTGTATAAATATTTTGCACTAATTGTGCACATTGCATAAATATACTAAAGTCATTGTGCACATTGTATAAATATTTTACACTAATTGTGCACATTGTGTAAATATACTACAGTCAGTGCACATTGAAAAAATGTTTTACACTAATTTTGCACATTGTATAAATAAACAACAGTAATTGTGCACATTGTATAAATACACGATGGTAATTGTGCACATTGTATAAATATACTACAGTAATTATGCACATTGTATAAATATTTTACACTAATTGTGCACATTGTGTAAATAAACTATATTAATTGTGCACATTGTATAAATATACTTCAGTCAGTGCACATTGTAAAAATGTTTTACACTAATTGTGCACATTGTATAAATATACTACAGTCAGTGCACATTGCAAAAATGTTTTACACTAATTGTGCACATTGTATAAATATACTACAGTCATTGTGCACATTGTATAAATATACTACAGTCATTGTGCACATTCTATTAATATTTTACACTAATTGTGCACATTGTGTAAATATACTATATTAATTGTGCATATTGTATAAATATAGTACAGTCAGTGCACCTTGTAAACATGTTTACACTAATTGTGCACATTGTATAAATATACTATATTAATTGTGCACATTGTATAAATAAACTACAGTCAGTGCACATTGTAAAAATATTTTACACTAATTGTGCACATTGTATAAATATACAACAGTAATTGTGCACATTGTATAAATACACTACAGTAATTGTGCACATTGTATAAACATTTTACATTAATTGTGCACATTGTATAAATATACTACAGTAATTGTGCACATTGTATAAATATTTTACATTAATTGTGCACATTGTATAAATATACTACAGTCAGTGCACATTGTAAAAATGTTTTACACTAATTGTGCACATTTTGTAAATATACTATATTAATTGTGCACATTGTATAAATAAACTACGGTAATTGTGCACATTGTATAAATAAACTACATTCATTGTGCACATTGTAAAAATGTTTTAAACTAATTGTGCACATTTTGTAAATATACTATATTAATTGTGCACATTGTATAAATATACTACAGTCAGTGCACATTGTAAAAATGTTTTACACTAATTGTGCACATTGTATAAATATACTACAGTCAGTGCACATTGCAAAAATGTTTTACACTAATTGTGCACATTGTATAAATATACTACAGTCATTGTGCACATTGTATAAATATACTACAGTCATTGTGCACATTCTATTAATATTTTACACTAATTGTGCACATTGTGTAAATATACTATATTAATTGTGCATATTGTATAAATATAGTACAGTCAGTGCACCTTGTAAACATGTTTACACTAATTGTGCACATTGTATAAATATACTATATTAATTGTGCACATTGTATAAATAAACTACAGTCAGTGCACATTGTAAAAATATTTTACACTAATTGTGCACATTGTATAAATATACAACAGTAATTGTGCACATTGTATAAATACACTACAGTAATTGTGCACATTGTATAAACATTTTACATTAATTGTGCACATTGTATAAATATACTACAGTAATTGTGCACATTGTATAAATATTTTACATTAATTGTGCACATTGTATAAATATACTACAGTCAGTGCACATTGTAAAAATGTTTTACACTAATTGTGCACATTTTGTAAATATACTATATTAATTGTGCACATTGTATAAATAAACTACGGTAATTGTGCACATTGTATAAATAAACTACATTCATTGTGCACATTGTAAAAATGTTTTAAACTAATTGTGCACATTTTGTAAATATACTATATTAATTGTGCACATTGTATAAATATACTACAGTCAGTGCACATTGTAAAAATGTTTTACACTAATTGTGCACATTGTATAAATATACTACAGTCAGTGCACATTGTAAAAATGTTTTACACTAATTGTGCACATTGTATAAATATACTACAGTCATTGTGCACATTGTATAAATATACTACAGTCATTGTGCACATTGTATTAATATTTTACACTAATTGTGCACATTGTTTAAATATACTATATTAATTGTGCATATTGTATAAATATACTACAGTCAGTGCACCTTGTAAACATGTTTACACTAATTGTGCACATTGTATAAATATACTATATTAATTGTGCACATTGTATAAATAAACTACAGTCAGTGCACATTGTAAAAATATTTTACACTAATTGTGCACATTGTATAAATATACAACAGTAATTGTGCACATTGTATAAATACACTACAGTAATTGTGCACATTGTATAAATATTTTACATTAATTGTGCACATTGTATAAATATACTACAGTAATTGTGCACATTGTATAAATATTTTACATTAATTGTGCACATTGTATAAATATACTACAGTCAGTGCACATTGTAAAAATGTTTTACACTAATTGTGCACATTTTGTAAATATACTATATTAATTGTGCACATTGTATAAATAAACTACGGTAATTGTGCACATTGTATAAATAAACTACATTCATTGTGCACATTGTAAAAATGTTTTAAACTAATTGTGCACATTTTGTAAATATACTATATTAATTGTGCACATTGTATAAATATACTACAGTCAGTGCACATTGTAAAAATGTTTTACACTAATTGTGCACATTGTATAAATATACTACAGTCAGTGCACATTGTAAAAATGTTTTACACTAATTGTGCACATTGTATAAATATACTACAGTCATTGTGCACATTGTATAAATATACTACAGTCATTGTGCACATTGTATAAATATTTTACACTAATTGTGCACATTGTGTAAATATACTACAGTCAGTGCACATTGAAAAAATGTTTTACACTAATTTTGCACATTGTATAAATAAACAACAGTAATTGTGCACATTGTATAAATACACAATGGTAATTGTGCACATTGTATAAATATACTACAGTAATTATGCACATTGTATAAATATTTTACACTAATTGTGCACATTGTGTAAATAAACTATATTAATTGTGCACATTGTATAAATATACTTCAGTCAGTGCACATTGTAAAAATGTTTTACACTAATTGTGCACATTGTATAAATATACTACAGTCATTGTGCACATTGTATAAATATACTACAGTCATTGTGCACATTCTATTAATATTTTACACTAATTGTGCACATTGTGTAAATATACTATATTAATTGTGCATATTGTATAAATATACTACAGTCAGTGCACCTTGTAAACATGTTTACACTAATTGTGCACATTGTATAAATATACTATATTAATTGTGCACATTGTATAAATAAACTACAGTCAGTGCACATTGTAAAAATATTTTACACTAATTGTGCACATTGTATAAATATACAACAGTAATTGTGCACATTGTATAAATACACTACAGTAATTGTGCACATTGTATAAATATTTTACATTAATTGTGCACATTGTATAAATATACTACAGTAATTGTGCACATTGTATAAATATTTTACATTAATTGTGCACATTGTATAAATATACTACAGTCAGTGCACATTGTAAAAATGTTTTACACTAATTGTGCACATTTTGTAAATATACTATATTAATTGTGCACATTGTATAAATAAACTACGGTAATTGTGCACATTGTATAAATAAACTACATTCATTGTGCACATTGTAAAAATGTTTTAAACTAATTGTGCACATTTTGTAAATATACTATATTAATTGTGCACATTGTATAAATATACTACAGTCAGTGCACATTGTAAAAATGTTTTACACTAATTGTGCACATTGTATAAATATACTACAGTCAGTGCACATTGTAAAAATGTTTTACACTAATTGTGCACATTGTATAAATATACTACAGTCATTGTGCACATTGTATAAATATACTACAGTCATTGTGCACATTGTATTAATATTTTACACTAATTGTGCACATTGTTTAAATATACTATATTAATTGTGCATATTGTATAAATATACTACAGTCAGTGCACCTTGTAAACATGTTTACACTAATTGTGCACATTGTATAAATATACTATATTAATTGTGCACATTGTATAAATAAACTACAGTCAGTGCACATTGTAAAAATGTTTTACACTAATTGTGCACATTGTATAAATATACAACAGTAATTGTGCACATTGTATAAATACACTACAGTAATTGTGCACATTGTATAAATATTTTACATTAATTGTGCACATTGTATAAATATACTACAGCAATTGTGCACATTGTATAAATATTTTACATTAATTGTGCACATTGTATAAATATACTACAGTCAGTGCACATTGTAAAAATGTTTTACACTAATTGTGCACATTTTGTAAATATACTATATTAATTGTGCACATTGTATAAATAAACTACGGTAATTGTGCACATTGTATAAATAAACTACATTCATTGTGCACATTGTAAAAATGTTTTAAACTAATTGTGCACATTTTGTAAATATACTATATTAATTGTGCACATTGTATAAATATACTACAGTCAGTGCACATTGTAAAAATGTTTTACACTAATTGTGCACATTGTATAAATATACTACAGTCAGTGCACATTGTAAAAATGTTTTACACTAATTGTGCACATTGTATAAATATACTACAGTCATTGTGCACATTGTATAAATATACTACAGTCATTGTGCACATTGTATTAATATTTTACACTAATTGTGCACATTGTTTAAATATACTATATTAATTGTGCATATTGTATAAATATACTACAGTCAGTGCACCTTGTAAACATGTTTACACTAATTGTGCACATTGTATAAATACACTACAGTAATTGTGCACATTGTATAAATATTTTACATTAATTGTGCACATTGTATAAATATACTACAGTAATTGTGCACATTGTATAAATATTTTACATTAATTGTGCACATTGTATAAATATACTACAGTCAGTGCACATTGTAAAAATGTTTTACACTAATTGTGCACATTTTGTAAATATACTATATTAATTGTGCACATTGTATAAATAAATTACGGTAATTGTGCACATTGTATAAATAAACTACAGTCATTGTGCACATTGTATAAATATTTTACACTAATTGTGCACATTGTGTAAATATACTATATTAATTGTGCACATTGTATAAATAAACTACAGTCAGTGCACTTTGTAAAAATGTTTTAAACTAAGTGTTCACATTTTGTAAATATACTATATTAATTGTGCACATTGTAGAAATATACTACAGTCAGTGCACATTGTAAAAATGTTTTACACTAATTGTGCACATTGTATAAATATACTACAGTCAGTGCACATTGTAAAAATGTTTTACACTAATTGTGCACATTGTATAAATATACTACAGTCAGTGCACATTGTAAAATTGTTTTACACTAATTGTGCACATTGTATAAATATACTACAGTCATTGTGCACATTGTATAAATATACTACAGTAATTGTGCACATTGTATAAATATTTTACACTAATTGCGCACATTGTGTAAATATACTATATTAATTGTGCACATTGTATAAATATACTACAGTCATTGTGCACATGGTATAAATATTTTACACTTATTGTGTACATTGTGTAAATATACTACAGTCATTGTGCACATTGTATAAATATTTTACACTAATTGTGCACATTGTGTAAATATACTACAGTCAGTGCACATTGCAAAAATGTTTTACACTAATTGTGCACATTGTATAAATATACTACAGTCAGTGCACATTGTAAAAATGTTTTACACTAATTGTACACATTGTATAAATATACTACAGTCAGTGCACATTGAAAAAATGTTTTACACTAATTTTGCACATTGTATAAATATACAACAGTAATTATGCACATTGTATAAATACACAATGGTAATTGTGCACATTGTATAAATATACTACAGTAATTATGCACATTGTATAAATATTTTACACTAATTGTGCACATTGTGTAAATAAACTATATTAATTGTGCACATTGTATAAATATACTACAGTCAGTGCACATTGTAAAACTGTTTTACACTAATTGTGCACATTGTATAAATATACTACAGTCAGTGCACATTGTAAAAATGTTTTACACTAATTGTGCACATTGTATAAATATACTACAGTCAGTGCACATTGTAAAAATGTTTCACACTAATTGTGCACATTTTGTAAATATACTATATTAATTGTGCACATTGTATAAATAAACTACGGTAATTGTGCACATTGTATAAATAAACTACAGTCATTGTGCACATTGTATAAATATTTTACACTAATTGTGCACATTGTGTAAATATACTATATTAATTGTGCACATTGTATAAATAAACTACAGTCAGTGCACATTGTAAAAATGTTTTAAACTAATTGTGCACATTTTGTAAATATACTATATTAATTATGCACATTGTATAAATATACTACAGTCAGTGCACATTGTAAAAATGTTTTACACTAATTGTGCACATTGTATAAATATACTACAGTCAGTGCACATTGTATAAATACACTACAGCCATTGTGCACATTGTATAAATATTTTACACTAATTGTGCACATTGTGTAAATATACTATATTAATTGTGCACATTGTATAAATATACTACAGTCAGTGCACATTGTAAAAATGTTTTACACTAATTGTACACATTGTATAAATATACTACAGTCAGTGCACATTGTAAAAATGTTTTACACTAATTGTGCACATTGTATAAATATACAACAGTAATTGTGCACATTGTATAAATACACTACAGCCATTGTGCACATTGTATAAATATTTTGCACTAATTGTGCACATTGTATAAATATACTAAAGTCATTGTGCACATTGTATAAATATTTTACACTAATTGTGCACATTGTGTAAATATACTACAGTCAGTGCACATTGAAAAAATGTTTTACACTAATTTTGCACATTGTATAAATAAACAACAGTAATTGTGCACATTGTATAAATACACGATGGTAATTGTGCACATTGTATAAATATACTACAGTCAGTGCACATTGTAAAAATGTTTTACACTAATTGTGCACATTGTATAAATATACAACAGTAATTGTGCACATTGTATAAATACACTACAGCCATTGTGCACATTGTATAAATATTTTGCACTAATTGTGCACATTGTATAAATATACTAAAGTCATTGTGCACATTGTATAAATATTTTACACTAATTGTGCACATTGTGTAAATATACTACAGTCAGTGCACATTGAAAAAATGTTTTACACTAATTTTGCACATTGTATAAATAAACAACAGTAATTATGCACATTGTATAAATACACGATGGTAATTGTGCACATTGTATAAATATACTACTGTAATTATGCACATTGTATAAATATTTTACACTAATTGTGCACATTGTGTAAATAAACTATATTAATTGTGCACATTGTATAAATATACTTCAGTCAGTGCACATTGTAAAAATGTTTTACACTAATTGTGCACATTGTATAAATATACTACAGTCAGTGCACATTGCAAAAATGTTTTACACTAATTGTGCACATTGTATAAATATACTACAGTCAGTGCACATTGTAAAAATGTTTTACACTAATTGTGCACATTGTATAAATATACTACAGTCAGTGCACATTGCAAAAATGTTTTACACTAATTATGCACATTGTATAAATATACTACAGTCAGTGCACATTGTAAAATGTTTTACACTAATTGTGCACATTGTATAAATATACTACAGTCATTGTGCACATTGTATAAATATACTACAGTCATTGTGCACATTGTATTAATATTTTACACTAATTGTGCACATTGTTTAAATATACTATATTAATTGTGCATATTGTATAAATATACTACAGTCAGTGCACCTTGTAAACATGTTTACACTAATTGTGCACATTGTATAAATATACTATATTAATTGTGCACATTGTATAAATAAACTACAGTCAGTGCACATTGTAAAAATGTTTTACACTAATTGTGCACATTGTATAAATATACAACAGTAATTGTGCACATTGTATAAATACACTACAGTAATTGTGCACATTGTATAAATATTTTACATTAATTGTGCACATTGTATAAATAGACTACAGTAATTGTGCACATTGTATAAATATTTTACATTAATTGTGCACATTGTATAAATATACTTCAGTCAGTGCACATTGTAAAAATGTTTTACACTAATTGTGCACATTGTATAAATATACTACAGTCATTGTGCACATTGTATAAATATACTACAGTCATTGTGCACATTCTATTAATATTTTACACTAATTGTGCACATTGTGTAAATATACTATATTAATTGTGCATATTGTATAAATATACTACAGTCAGTGCACCTTGTAAACATGTTTACACTAATTGTGCACATTGTATAAATATACTATATTAATTGTGCACATTGTATAAATAAACTACAGTCAGTGCACATTGTAAAAATATTTTACACTAATTGTGCACATTGTATAAATATACAACAGTAATTGTGCACATTGTATAAATACACTACAGTAATTGTGCACATTGTATAAATATTTTACATTAATTGTGCACATTGTATAAATATACTACAGTAATTGTGCACATTGTATAAATATTTTACATTAATTGTGCACATTGTATAAATATACTACAGTCAGTGCACATTGTAAAAATGTTTTACACTAATTGTGCACATTTTGTAAATATACTATATTAATTGTGCACATTGTATAAATAAACTACGGTAATTGTGCACATTGTATAAATAAACTACATTCATTGTGCACATTGTAAAAATGTTTTAAACTAATTGTGCACATTTTGTAAATATACTATATTAATTGTGCACATTGTATAAATATACTACAGTCAGTGCACATTGTAAAAATGTTTTACACTAATTGTGCACATTGTATAAATATACTACAGTCAGTGCACATTGTAAAAATGTTTTACACTAATTGTGCACATTGTATAAATATACTACAGTCATTGTGCACATTGTATAAATATACTACAGTCATTGTGCACATTGTATAAATATTTTACACTAATTGTGCACATTGTGTAAATATACTACAGTCAGTGCAAATTGAAAAAATGTTTTACACTAATTTTGCACATTGTATAAATAAACAACAGTAATTGTGCACATTGTATAAATACACAATGGTAATTGTGCACATTGTATAAATATACTACAGTAATTATGCACATTGTATAAATATTTTACACTAATTGTGCACATTGTGTAAATAAACTATATTAATTGTGCACATTGTATAAATATACTTCAGTCAGTGCACATTGTAAAAATGTTTTACACTAATTGTGCACATTGTATAAATATACTACAGTCATTGTGCACATTGTATAAATATACTACAGTCATTGTGCACATTCTATTAATATTTTACACTAATTGTGCACATTGTGTAAATATACTATATTAATTGTGCATATTGTATAAATATACTACAGTCAGTGCACCTTGTAAACATGTTTACACTAATTGTGCACATTGTATAAATATACTATATTAATTGTGCACATTGTATAAATAAACTACAGTCAGTGCACATTGTAAAAATATTTTACACTAATTGTGCACATTGTATAAATATACAACAGTAATTGTGCACATTGTATAAATACACTACAGTAATTGTGCACATTGTATAAATATTTTACATTAATTGTGCACATTGTATAAATATACTACAGTAATTGTGCACATTGTATAAATATTTTACATTAATTGTGCACATTGTATAAATATACTACAGTCAGTGCACATTGTAAAAATGTTTTACACTAATTGTGCACATTTTGTAAATATACTATATTAATTGTGCACATTGTATAAATAAACTACGGTAATTGTGCACATTGTATAAATAAACTACATTCATTGTGCACATTGTAAAAATGTTTTAAACTAATTGTGCACATTTTGTAAATATACTATATTAATTGTGCACATTGTATAAATATACTACAGTCAGTGCACATTGTAAAAATGTTTTACACTAATTGTGCACATTGTATAAATATACTACAGTCAGTGCACATTGTAAAAATGTTTTACACTAATTGTGCACATTGTATAAATATACTACAGTCATTGTGCACATTGTATAAATATACTACAGTCATTGTGCACATTGTATTAATATTTTACACTAATTGTGCACATTGTTTAAATATACTATATTAATTGCGCATATTGTATAAATATACTACAGTCAGTGCACCTTGTAAACATGTTTACACTAATTGTGCACATTGTATAAATATACTATATTAATTGTGCACATTGTATAAATAAACTACAGTCAGTGCACATTGTAAAAATGTTTTACACTAATTGTGCACATTGTATAAATATACAACAGTAATTGTGCACATTGTATAAATACACTACAGTAATTGTGCACATTGTATAAATATTTTACATTAATTGTGCACATTGTATAAATATACTACAGTAATTGTGCACATTGTATAAATATTTTACATTAATTGTGCACATTGTATAAATATACTACAGTCAGTGCACATTGTAAAAATGTTTTACACTAATTGTACACATTGTATAAATATACTACAGTCAGTGCACATTGAAAAAATGTTTTACACTAATTTTGCACATTGTATAAATATACAACAGTAATTGTGCACATTGTATAAATACACAATGGTAATTGTGCACATTGTATAAATATACTACAGTAATTATGCACATTGTATAAATATTTTACACTAATTGTGCACATTGTGTAAATAAACTATATTAATTGTGCACATTGTATAAATATACTACAGTCAGTGCACATTGTAAAAATGTTTTACACTAATTGTGCACATTGTATAAATATACTACAGTCAGTGCACATTGTAAAAATGTTTTACACTAATTGTGCACATTGTATAAATATACTACAGTCAGTGCACATTGTAAAAATGTTTCACACTAATTGTGCACATTTTGTAAATATAATATATTAATTGTGCACATTGTATAAATAAACTACGGTAATTGTGCACATTGTATAAATAAACTACAGTCATTGTGCACATTGTATAAATATTTTACACTAATTGTGCACATTGTGTAAATATACTATATTAATTGTGCACATTGTATAAATAAACTACAGTCAGTGCACATTGTAAAAATGTTTTAAACTAATTGTGCACATTTTGTAAATATACTATATTAATTATGCACATTGTATAAATATACTACAGTCAGTGCACATTGTAAAAATGTTTTACACTAATTGTGCACATTGTATAAATATACTACAGTCAGTGCACATTGTATAAATACACTACAGCCATTGTGCACATTGTATAAATATTTTACACTAATTGTGCACATTGTGTAAATATACTATATTAATTGTGCACATTGTATAAATATACTACAGTCAGTGCACATTGTAAAAATGTTTTACACTAATTGTAGACATTGTATAAATATACTACAGTCAGTGCACATTGTAAAAATGTTTTACACTAATTGTGCACATTGTATAAATATACAACAGTAATTGTGCACATTGTATAAATACACTACAGCCATTGTGCACATTGTATAAATATTTTGCACTAATTGTGCACATTGTATAAATATACTAAAGTCATTGTGCACATTGTATAAATATTTTACACTAATTGTGCACATTGTGTAAATATACTACAGTCAGTGCACATTGAAAAAATGTTTTACACTAATTTTGCACATTGTATAAATAAACAACAGTAATTGTGCACATTGTATAAATACACGATGGTAATTGTGCACATTGTATAAATATACTACAGTAATTATGCACATTGTATAAATATTTTACACTAATTGTGCACATTGTGTAAATAAACTATATTAATTGTGCACATTGTATAAATATACTTCAGTCAGTGCACATTGTAAAAATGTTTTACACTAATTGTGCACATTGTATAAATATACTACAGTCATTGTGCACATTGTATAAATATACTACAGTCATTGTGCACATTCTATTAATATTTTACACTAATTGTGCACATTGTGTAAATATACTATATTAATTGTGCATATTGTATAAATATACTACAGTCAGTGCACCTTGTAAACATGTTTACACTAATTGTGCACATTGTATAAATATACTATATTAATTGTGCACATTGTATAAATAAACTACAGTCAGTGCACATTGTAAAAATATTTTACACTAATTGTGCACATTGTATAAATATACAACAGTAATTGTGCACATTGTATAAATACACTACAGTAATTGTGCACATTGTATAAATATTTTACATTAATTGTGCACATTGTATAAATATACTACAGTAATTGTGCACATTGTATAAATATTTTACATTAATTGTGCACATTGTATAAATATACTACAGTCAGTGCACATTGTAAAAATGTTTTACACTAATTGTGCACATTTTGTAAATATACTATAGTAATTGTGCACATTGTATAAATAAACTACGGTAATTGTGCACATTGTATAAATAAACTACATTCATTGTGCACATTGTAAAAATGTTTTAAACTAATTGTGCACATTTTGTAAATATACTATATTAATTGTGCACATTGTATAAATATACTACAGTCAGTGCACATTGTAAAAATGTTTTACACTAATTGTGCACATTGTATAAATATACTACAGTCATTGTGCACATTGTATAAATATACTACAGTAATTGTGCACATTGTATAAATATTTTACACTAATTGTGCACATTGTGTAAATATACTATATTAATTGTGCACATTGTATAAATAAACTACAGTCAGTGCACATTGTAAAAATGTTTTAAACTAATTGTGCACATTTTGTAAATATACTATATTAATTATGCACATTGTATAAATATACTACAGTCAGTGCACATTGTAAAAATGTTTTACACTAATTGTGCACATTGTATAAATATACTACAGTCATTGTGCACATTGTATAAATATACTACAGTAATTGTGCACATTGTATAAATATTTTACACTAATTGTGCACATTGTGTAAATATACTATATTAATTGTGCACATTGTATAAATAAACTACAGTCAGTGCACATTGTAAAAATGTTTTAAACTAATTGTGCACATTTTGTAAATATACTATATTAATTGTGCACATTGTATAAATATACTACAGTAATTGTGCACATTGTATAAATACACTACAGTCATTGTGCACATGGTATAAATATTTTACACTTATTGTGTACATTGTGTAAATATACTACAGTCATTGTGCACATTGTATAAATATTTTACACTAATTGTGCACATTGTGTAAATATACTACAGTCAGTGCACATTGCAAAAATGTTTTACACTAATTGTGCACATTGTATAAATATACTACAGTCAGTGCACATAGTAAAAATGTTTTACACTAATTGTACACATTGTATAAATATACTACAGTCAGTGCACATTGAAAAAATGTTTTACACTAATTTTGCACATTGTATAAATATACAACAGTAATTGTGCACATTGTATAAATACACAATGGTAATTGTGCACATTGTATAAATATACTACAGTAATTATGCACATTGTATAAATATTTTACACTAATTGTGCACATTGTGTAAATAAACTATATTAATTGTGCACATTGTATAAATATACTACAGTCAGTGCACATTGTAAAAATGTTTTACACTAATTGTGCACATTGTATAAATATACTACAGTCAGTGCACATTGTAAAAATGTTTTACACTAATTGTGCACATTGTATAAATATACTACAGTCAGTGCACATTGTAAAAATGTTTCACACTAATTGTGCACATTTTGTAAATATAATATATTAATTGTGCACATTGTATAAATAAACTACGGTAATTGTGCACATTGTATAAATAAACTACAGTCATTGTGCACATTGTATAAATATTTTACACTAATTGTGCACATTGTGTAAATATACTATATTAATTGTGCACATTGTATAAATAAACTACAGTCAGTGCACATTGTAAAAATGTTTTAAACTAATTGTGCACATTTTGTAAATATACTATATTAATTATGCACATTGTATAAATATACTACAGTCAGTGCACATTGTATAAATACACTACAGCCATTGTGCACATTGTATAAATATTTTACACTAATTGTGCACATTGTGTAAATATACTATATTAATTGTGCACATTGTATAAATATACTACAGTCAGTGCACATTGTAAAAATGTTTTACACTAATTGTGCACATTGTATAAATATACAACAGTAATTGTGCACATTGTATAAATACACTACAGCCATTGTGCACATTGTATAAATATTTTGCACTAATTGTGCACATTGCATAAATATACTAAAGTCATTGTGCACATTGTATAAATATTTTACACTAATTGTGCACATTGTGTAAATATACTACAGTCAGTGCACATTGAAAAAATGTTTTACACTAATTTTGCACATTGTATAAATAAACAACAGTAATTGTGCACATTGTATAAATACACGATGGTAATTGTGCACATTGTATAAATATACTACAGTAATTATGCACATTGTATAAATATTTTACACTAATTGTGCACATTGTGTAAATAAACTATATTAATTGTGCACATTGTATAAATATACTTCAGTCAGTGCACATTGTAAAAATGTTTTACACTAATTGTGCACATTGTATAAATATACTACAGTCAGTGCACATTGCAAAAATGTTTTACACTAATTGTGCACATTGTATAAATATACTACAGTCATTGTGCACATTGTATAAATATACTACAGTCATTGTGCACATTCTATTAATATTTTACACTAATTGTGCACATTGTGTAAATATACTATATTAATTGTGCATATTGTATAAATATAGTACAGTCAGTGCACCTTGTAAACATGTTTACACTAATTGTGCACATTGTATAAATATACTATATTAATTGTGCACATTGTATAAATAAACTACAGTCAGTGCACATTGTAAAAATATTTTACACTAATTGTGCACATTGTATAAATATACAACAGTAATTGTGCACATTGTATAAATACACTACAGTAATTGTGCACATTGTATAAACATTTTACATTAATTGTGCACATTGTATAAATATACTACAGTAATTGTGCACATTGTATAAATATTTTACATTAATTGTGCACATTGTATAAATATACTACAGTCAGTGCACATTGTAAAAATGTTTTACACTAATTGTGCACATTTTGTAAATATACTATATTAATTGTGCACATTGTATAAATAAACTACGGTAATTGTGCACATTGTATAAATAAACTACATTCATTGTGCACATTGTAAAAATGTTTTAAACTAATTGTGCACATTTTGTAAATATACTATATTAATTGTGCACATTGTATAAATATACTACAGTCAGTGCACATTGTAAAAATGTTTTACACTAATTGTGCACATTGTATAAATATACTACAGTCAGTGCACATTGTAAAAATGTTTTACACTAATTGTGCACATTGTATAAATATACTACAGTCATTGTGCACATTGTATAAATATACTACAGTCATTGTGCACATTGTATTAATATTTTACACTAATTGTGCACATTGTTTAAATATACTATATTAATTGTGCATATTGTATAAATATACTACAGTCAGTGCACCTTGTAAACATGTTTACACTAATTGTGCACATTGTATAAATATACTATATTAATTGTGCACATTGTATAAATAAACTACAGTCAGTGCACATTGTAAAAATATTTTACACTAATTGTGCACATTGTATAAATATACAACAGTAATTGTGCACATTGTATAAATATTTTACACTAATTGTGCACATTGTGTAAATAAACTATATTAATTGTGCACATTGTATAAATATACTACAGTCAGTGCACATTGTAAAACTGTTTTACACTAATTGTGCACATTGTATAAATATACTACAGTCAGTGCACATTGTAAAAATGTTTTACACTAATTGTGCACATTGTATAAATATACTACAGTCAGTGCACATTGTAAAAATGTTTCACACTAATTGTGCACATTTTGTAAATATACTATATTAATTGTGCACATTGTATAAATAAACTACGGTAATTGTGCACATTGTATAAATAAACTACAGTCATTGTGCACATTGTATAAATATTTTACACTAATTGTGCACATTGTGTAAATATACTATATTAATTGTGCACATTGTATAAATAAACTACAGTCAGTGCACATTGTAAAAATGTTTTAAACTAATTGTGCACATTTTGTAAATATACTATATTAATTATGCACATTGTATAAATATACTACAGTCAGTGCACATTGTAAAAATGTTTTACACTAATTGTGCACATTGTATAAATATACTACAGTCAGTGCACATTGTATAAATACACTACAGCCATTGTGCACATTGTATAAATATTTTACACTAATTGTGCACATTGTGTAAATATACTATATTAATTGTGCACATTGTATAAATATACTACAGTCAGTGCACATTGTAAAAATGTTTTACACTAATTGTACACATTGTATAAATATACTACAGTCAGTGCACATTGTAAAAATGTTTTACACTAATTGTGCACATTGTATAAATATACAACAGTAATTGTGCACATTGTATAAATACACTACAGCCATTGTGCACATTGTATAAATATTTTGCACTAATTGTGCACATTGTATAAATATACTAAAGTCATTGTGCACATTGTATAAATATTTTACACTAATTGTGCACATTGTGTAAATATACTACAGTCAGTGCACATTGAAAAAATGTTTTACACTAATTTTGCACATTGTATAAATAAACAACAGTAATTGTGCACATTGTATAAATACACGATGGTAATTGTGCACATTGTATAAATATACTACAGTCAGTGCACATTGTAAAAATGTTTTACACTAATTGTGCACATTGTATAAATATACAACAGTAATTGTGCACATTGTATAAATACACTACAGCCATTGTGCACATTGTATAAATATTTTGCACTAATTGTGCACATTGTATAAATATACTAAAGTCATTGTGCACATTGTATAAATATTTTACACTAATTGTGCACATTGTGTAAATATACTACAGTCAGTGCACATTGAAAAAATGTTTTACACTAATTTTGCACATTGTATAAATAAACAACAGTAATTATGCACATTGTATAAATACACGATGGTAATTGTGCACATTGTATAAATATACTACTGTAATTATGCACATTGTATAAATATTTTACACTAATTGTGCACATTGTGTAAATAAACTATATTAATTGTGCACATTGTATAAATATACTTCAGTCAGTGCACATTGTAAAAATGTTTTACACTAATTGTGCACATTGTATAAATATACTACAGTCAGTGCACATTGCAAAAATGTTTTACACTAATTGTGCACATTGTATAAATATACTACAGTCAGTGCACATTGTAAAAATGTTTTACACTAATTGTGCACATTGTATAAATATACTACAGTCAGTGCACATTGCAAAAATGTTTTACACTAATTGTGCACATTGTATAAATATACTACAGTCAGTGCACATTGTAAAAATGTTTTACACTAATTGTGCACATTGTATAAATATACTACAGTCAGTGCACATTGCAAAAATGTTTTACACTAATTATGCACATTGTATAAATATACTACAGTCAGTGCACATTGTAAAATGTTTTACACTAATTGTGCACATTGTATAAATATACTACAGTCATTGTGCACATTGTATAAATATACTACAGTCATTGTGCACATTGTATTAATATTTTACACTAATTGTGCACATTGTTTAAATATACTATATTAATTGTGCATATTGTATAAATATACTACAGTCAGTGCACCTTGTAAACATGTTTACACTAATTGTGCACATTGTATAAATATACTATATTAATTGTGCACATTGTATAAATAAACTACAGTCAGTGCACATTGTAAAAATGTTTTACACTAATTGTGCACATTGTATAAATATACAACAGTAATTGTGCACATTGTATAAATACACTACAGTAATTGTGCACATTGTATAAATATTTTACATTAATTGTGCACATTGTATAAATAGACTACAGTAATTGTGCACATTGTATAAATATTTTACATTAATTGTGCACATTGTATAAATATACTTCAGTCAGTGCACATTGTAAAAATGTTTTACACTAATTGTGCACATTGTATAAATATACTACAGTCATTGTGCACATTGTATAAATATACTACAGTCATTGTGCACATTCTATTAATATTTTACACTAATTGTGCACATTGTGTAAATATACTATATTAATTGTGCATATTGTATAAATATACTACAGTCAGTGCACCTTGTAAACATGTTTACACTAATTGTGCACATTGTATAAATATACTATATTAATTGTGCACATTGTATAAATAAACTACAGTCAGTGCACATTGTAAAAATATTTTACACTAATTGTGCACATTGTATAAATATACAACAGTAATTGTGCACATTGTATAAATACACTACAGTAATTGTGCACATTGTATAAATATTTTACATTAATTGTGCACATTGTATAAATATACTACAGTAATTGTGCACATTGTATAAATATTTTACATTAATTGTGCACATTGTATAAATATACTACAGTCAGTGCACATTGTAAAAATGTTTTACACTAATTGTGCACATTTTGTAAATATACTATATTAATTGTGCACATTGTATAAATAAACTACGGTAATTGTGCACATTGTATAAATAAACTACATTCATTGTGCACATTGTAAAAATGTTTTAAACTAATTGTGCACATTTTGTAAATATACTATATTAATTGTGCACATTGTATAAATATACTACAGTCAGTGCACATTGTAAAAATGTTTTACACTAATTGTACACATTGTATAAATATACTACAGTCAGTGCACATTGTAAAAATGTTTTACACTAATTGTGCACATTGTATAAATATACAACAGTAATTGTGCACATTGTATAAATACACTACAGCCATTGTGCACATTGTATAAATATTTTGCACTAATTGTGCACATTGTATAAATATACTAAAGTCATTGTGCACATTGTATAAATATTTTACACTAATTGTGCACATTGTGTAAATATACTACAGTCAGTGCACATTGAAAAAATGTTTTACACTAATTTTGCACATTGTATAAATAAACAACAGTAATTGTGCACATTGTATAAATACACGATGGTAATTGTGCACATTGTATAAATATACTACAGTCAGTGCACATTGTAAAAATGTTTTACACTAATTGTGCACATTGTATAAATATACAACAGTAATTGTGCACATTGTATAAATACACTACAGCCATTGTGCACATTGTATAAATATTTTGCACTAATTGTGCACATTGTATAAATATACTAAAGTCATTGTGCACATTGTATAAATATTTTACACTAATTGTGCACATTGTGTAAATATACTACAGTCAGTGCACATTGAAAAAATGTTTTACACTAATTTTGCACATTGTATAAATAAACAACAGTAATTATGCACATTGTATAAATACACGATGGTAATTGTGCACATTGTATAAATATACTACTGTAATTATGCACATTGTATAAATATTTTACACTAATTGTGCACATTGTGTAAATAAACTATATTAATTGTGCACATTGTATAAATATACTTCAGTCAGTGCACATTGTAAAAATGTTTTACACTAATTGTGCACATTGTATAAATATACTACAGTCAGTGCACATTGCAAAAATGTTTTACACTAATTGTGCACATTGTATAAATATACTACAGTCAGTGCACATTGTAAAAATGTTTTACACTAATTGTGCACATTGTATAAATATACTACAGTCAGTGCACATTGCAAAAATGTTTTACACTAATTATGCACATTGTATAAATATACTACAGTCAGTGCACATTGTAAAATGTTTTACACTAATTGTGCACATTGTATAAATATACTACAGTCATTGTGCACATTGTATAAATATACTACAGTCATTGTGCACATTGTATTAATATTTTACACTAATTGTGCACATTGTTTAAATATACTATATTAATTGTGCATATTGTATAAATATACTACAGTCAGTGCACCTTGTAAACATGTTTACACTAATTGTGCACATTGTATAAATATACTATATTAATTGTGCACATTGTATAAATAAACTACAGTCAGTGCACATTGTAAAAATGTTTTACACTAATTGTGCACATTGTATAAATATACAACAGTAATTGTGCACATTGTATAAATACACTACAGTAATTGTGCACATTGTATAAATATTTTACATTAATTGTGCACATTGTATAAATAGACTACAGTAATTGTGCACATTGTATAAATATTTTACATTAATTGTGCACATTGTATAAATATACTTCAGTCAGTGCACATTGTAAAAATGTTTTACACTAATTGTGCACATTGTATAAATATACTACAGTCATTGTGCACATTGTATAAATATACTACAGTCATTGTGCACATTCTATTAATATTTTACACTAATTGTGCACATTGTGTAAATATACTATATTAATTGTGCATATTGTATAAATATACTACAGTCAGTGCACCTTGTAAACATGTTTACACTAATTGTGCACATTGTATAAATATACTATATTAATTGTGCACATTGTATAAATAAACTACAGTCAGTGCACATTGTAAAAATATTTTACACTAATTGTGCACATTGTATAAATATACAACAGTAATTGTGCACATTGTATAAATACACTACAGTAATTGTGCACATTGTATAAATATTTTACATTAATTGTGCACATTGTATAAATATACTACAGTAATTGTGCACATTGTATAAATATTTTACATTAATTGTGCACATTGTATAAATATACTACAGTCAGTGCACATTGTAAAAATGTTTTACACTAATTGTGCACATTTTGTAAATATACTATATTAATTGTGCACATTGTATAAATAAACTACGGTAATTGTGCACATTGTATAAATAAACTACATTCATTGTGCACATTGTAAAAATGTTTTAAACTAATTGTGCACATTTTGTAAATATACTATATTAATTGTGCACATTGTATAAATATACTACAGTCAGTGCACATTGTAAAAATGTTTTACACTAATTGTGCACATTGTATAAATATACTACAGTCAGTGCACATTGTAAAAATGTTTTACACTAATTGTGCACATTGTATAAATATACTACAGTCATTGTGCACATTGTATAAATATACTACAGTCATTGTGCACATTGTATAAATATTTTACACTAATTGTGCACATTGTGTAAATATACTACAGTCAGTGCAAATTGAAAAAATGTTTTACACTAATTTTGCACATTGTATAAATAAACAACAGTAATTGTGCACATTGTATAAATACACAATGGTAATTGTGCACATTGTATAAATATACTACAGTAATTATGCACATTGTATAAATATTTTACACTAATTGTGCACATTGTGTAAATAAACTATATTAATTGTGCACATTGTATAAATATACTTCAGTCAGTGCACATTGTAAAAATGTTTTACACTAATTGTGCACATTGTATAAATATACTACAGTCATTGTGCACATTGTATAAATATACTACAGTCATTGTGCACATTCTATTAATATTTTACACTAATTGTGCACATTGTGTAAATATACTATATTAATTGTGCATATTGTATAAATATACTACAGTCAGTGCACCTTGTAAACATGTTTACACTAATTGTGCACATTGTATAAATATACTATATTAATTGTGCACATTGTATAAATAAACTACAGTCAGTGCACATTGTAAAAATATTTTACACTAATTGTGCACATTGTATAAATATACAACAGTAATTGTGCACATTGTATAAATACACTACAGTAATTGTGCACATTGTATAAATATTTTACATTAATTGTGCACATTGTATAAATATACTACAGTAATTGTGCACATTGTATAAATATTTTACATTAATTGTGCACATTGTATAAATATACTACAGTCAGTGCACATTGTAAAAATGTTTTACACTAATTGTGCACATTTTGTAAATATACTATAGTAATTGTGCACATTGTATAAATAAACTACGGTAATTGTGCACATTGTATAAATAAACTACATTCATTGTGCACATTGTAAAAATGTTTTAAACTAATTGTGCACATTTTGTAAATATACTATATTAATTGTGCACATTGTATAAATATACTACAGTCAGTGCACATTGTAAAAATGTTTTACACTAATTGTGCACATTGTATAAATATACTACAGTCAGTGCACATTGTAAAAATGTTTTACACTAATTGTGCACATTGTATAAATATACTACAGTCATTGTGCACATTGTATAAATATACTACAGTCATTGTGCACATTGTATTAATATTTTACACTAATTGTGCACATTGTTTAAATATACTATATTAATTGCGCATATTGTATAAATATACTACAGTCAGTGCACCTTGTAAACATGTTTACACTAATTGTGCACATTGTATAAATATACTATATTAATTGTGCACATTGTATAAATAAACTACAGTCAGTGCACATTGTAAAAATGTTTTACACTAATTGTGCACATTGTATAAATATACAACAGTAATTGTGCACATTGTATAAATACACTACAGTAATTGTGCACATTGTATAAATATTTTACATTAATTGTGCACATTGTATAAATATACTACAGTAATTGTGCACATTGTATAAATATTTTACATTAATTGTGCACATTGTATAAATATACTACAGTCAGTGCACATTGTAAAAATGTTTTACACTAATTGTACACATTGTATAAATATACTACAGTCAGTGCACATTGAAAAAATGTTTTACACTAATTTTGCACATTGTATAAATATACAACAGTAATTGTGCACATTGTATAAATACACAATGGTAATTGTGCACATTGTATAAATATACTACAGTAATTATGCACATTGTATAAATATTTTACACTAATTGTGCACATTGTGTAAATAAACTATATTAATTGTGCACATTGTATAAATATACTACAGTCAGTGCACATTGTAAAAATGTTTTACACTAATTGTGCACATTGTATAAATATACTACAGTCAGTGCACATTGTAAAAATGTTTTACACTAATTGTGCACATTGTATAAATATACTACAGTCAGTGCACATTGTAAAAATGTTTCACACTAATTGTGCACATTTTGTAAATATAATATATTAATTGTGCACATTGTATAAATAAACTACGGTAATTGTGCACATTGTATAAATAAACTACAGTCATTGTGCACATTGTATAAATATTTTACACTAATTGTGCACATTGTGTAAATATACTATATTAATTGTGCACATTGTATAAATAAACTACAGTCAGTGCACATTGTAAAAATGTTTTAAACTAATTGTGCACATTTTGTAAATATACTATATTAATTATGCACATTGTATAAATATACTACAGTCAGTGCACATTGTAAAAATGTTTTACACTAATTGTGCACATTGTATAAATATACTACAGTCAGTGCACATTGTATAAATACACTACAGCCATTGTGCACATTGTATAAATATTTTACACTAATTGTGCACATTGTGTAAATATACTATATTAATTGTGCACATTGTATAAATATACTACAGTCAGTGCACATTGTAAAAATGTTTTACACTAATTGTAGACATTGTATAAATATACTACAGTCAGTGCACATTGTAAAAATGTTTTACACTAATTGTGCACATTGTATAAATATACAACAGTAATTGTGCACATTGTATAAATACACTACAGCCATTGTGCACATTGTATAAATATTTTGCACTAATTGTGCACATTGTATAAATATACTAAAGTCATTGTGCACATTGTATAAATATTTTACACTAATTGTGCACATTGTGTAAATATACTACAGTCAGTGCACATTGAAAAAATGTTTTACACTAATTTTGCACATTGTATAAATAAACAACAGTAATTGTGCACATTGTATAAATACACGATGGTAATTGTGCACATTGTATAAATATACTACAGTAATTATGCACATTGTATAAATATTTTACACTAATTGTGCACATTGTGTAAATAAACTATATTAATTGTGCACATTGTATAAATATACTTCAGTCAGTGCACATTGTAAAAATGTTTTACACTAATTGTGCACATTGTATAAATATACTACAGTCATTGTGCACATTGTATAAATATACTACAGTCATTGTGCACATTCTATTAATATTTTACACTAATTGTGCACATTGTGTAAATATACTATATTAATTGTGCATATTGTATAAATATACTACAGTCAGTGCACCTTGTAAACATGTTTACACTAATTGTGCACATTGTATAAATATACTATATTAATTGTGCACATTGTATAAATAAACTACAGTCAGTGCACATTGTAAAAATATTTTACACTAATTGTGCACATTGTATAAATATACAACAGTAATTGTGCACATTGTATAAATACACTACAGTAATTGTGCACATTGTATAAATATTTTACATTAATTGTGCACATTGTATAAATATACTACAGTAATTGTGCACATTGTATAAATATTTTACATTAATTGTGCACATTGTATAAATATACTACAGTCAGTGCACATTGTAAAAATGTTTTACACTAATTGTGCACATTTTGTAAATATACTATAGTAATTGTGCACATTGTATAAATAAACTACGGTAATTGTGCACATTGTATAAATAAACTACATTCATTGTGCACATTGTAAAAATGTTTTAAACTAATTGTGCACATTTTGTAAATATACTATATTAATTGTGCACATTGTATAAATATACTACAGTCAGTGCACATTGTAAAAATGTTTTACACTAATTGTGCACATTGTATAAATATACTACAGTCATTGTGCACATTGTATAAATATACTACAGTAATTGTGCACATTGTATAAATATTTTACACTAATTGTGCACATTGTGTAAATATACTATATTAATTGTGCACATTGTATAAATAAACTACAGTCAGTGCACATTGTAAAAATGTTTTAAACTAATTGTGCACATTTTGTAAATATACTATATTAATTATGCACATTGTATAAATATACTACAGTCAGTGCACATTGTAAAAATGTTTTACACTAATTGTGCACATTGTATAAATATACTACAGTCATTGTGCACATTGTATAAATATACTACAGTAATTGTGCACATTGTATAAATATTTTACACTAATTGTGCACATTGTGTAAATATACTATATTAATTGTGCACATTGTATAAATAAACTACAGTCAGTGCACATTGTAAAAATGTTTTAAACTAATTGTGCACATTTTGTAAATATACTATATTAATTGTGCACATTGTATAAATATACTACAGTAATTGTGCACATTGTATAAATACACTACAGTCATTGTGCACATGGTATAAATATTTTACACTTATTGTGTACATTGTGTAAATATACTACAGTCATTGTGCACATTGTATAAATATTTTACACTAATTGTGCACATTGTGTAAATATACTACAGTCAGTGCACATTGCAAAAATGTTTTACACTAATTGTGCACATTGTATAAATATACTACAGTCAGTGCACATAGTAAAAATGTTTTACACTAATTGTACACATTGTATAAATATACTACAGTCAGTGCACATTGAAAAAATGTTTTACACTAATTTTGCACATTGTATAAATATACAACAGTAATTGTGCACATTGTATAAATACACAATGGTAATTGTGCACATTGTATAAATATACTACAGTAATTATGCACATTGTATAAATATTTTACACTAATTGTGCACATTGTGTAAATAAACTATATTAATTGTGCACATTGTATAAATATACTACAGTCAGTGCACATTGTAAAAATGTTTTACACTAATTGTGCACATTGTATAAATATACTACAGTCAGTGCACATTGTAAAAATGTTTTACACTAATTGTGCACATTGTATAAATATACTACAGTCAGTGCACATTGTAAAAATGTTTCACACTAATTGTGCACATTTTGTAAATATAATATATTAATTGTGCACATTGTATAAATAAACTACGGTAATTGTGCACATTGTATAAATAAACTACAGTCATTGTGCACATTGTATAAATATTTTACACTAATTGTGCACATTGTGTAAATATACTATATTAATTGTGCACATTGTATAAATAAACTACAGTCAGTGCACATTGTAAAAATGTTTTAAACTAATTGTGCACATTTTGTAAATATACTATATTAATTATGCACATTGTATAAATATACTACAGTCAGTGCACATTGTAAAAATGTTTTACACTAATTGTGCACATTGTATAAATATACTACAGTCAGTGCACATTGTATAAATACACTACAGCCATTGTGCACATTGTATAAATATTTTACACTAATTGTGCACATTGTGTAAATATACTATATTAATTGTGCACATTGTATAAATATACTACAGTCAGTGCACATTGTAAAAATGTTTTACACTAATTGTAGACATTGTATAAATATACTACAGTCAGTGCACATTGTAAAAATGTTTTACACTAATTGTGCACATTGTATAAATATACAACAGTAATTGTGCACATTGTATAAATACACTACAGCCATTGTGCACATTGTATAAATATTTTGCACTAATTGTGCACATTGTATAAATATACTAAAGTCATTGTGCACATTGTATAAATATTTTACACTAATTGTGCACATTGTGTAAATATACTACAGTCAGTGCACATTGAAAAAATGTTTTACACTAATTTTGCACATTGTATAAATAAACAACAGTAATTGTGCACATTGTATAAATACACGATGGTAATTGTGCACATTGTATAAATATACTACAGTAATTATGCACATTGTATAAATATTTTACACTAATTGTGCACATTGTGTAAATAAACTATATTAATTGTGCACATTGTATAAATATACTTCAGTCAGTGCACATTGTAAAAATGTTTTACACTAATTGTGCACATTGTGTAAATAAACTATATTAATTGTGCACATTGTATAAATATACTTCAGTCAGTGCACATTGTAAAAATGTTTTACACTAATTGTGCACATTGTATAAATATACTACAGTCATTGTGCACATTGTATAAATATACTACAGTCATTGTGCACATTCTATTAATATTTTACACTAATTGTGCACATTGTGTAAATATACTATATTAATTGTGCATATTGTATAAATATACTACAGTCAGTGCACCTTGTAAACATGTTTACACTAATTGTGCACATTGTATAAATATACTATATTAATTGTGCACATTGTATAAATAAACTACAGTCAGTGCACATTGTAAAAATATTTTACACTAATTGTGCACATTGTATAAATATACAACAGTAATTGTGCACATTGTATAAATACACTACAGTAATTGTGCACATTGTATAAATATTTTACATTAATTGTGCACATTGTATAAATATACTACAGTAATTGTGCACATTGTATAAATATTTTACATTAATTGTGCACATTGTATAAATATACTACAGTCAGTGCACATTGTAAAAATGTTTTACACTAATTGTGCACATTTTGTAAATATACTATAGTAATTGTGCACATTGTATAAATAAACTACGGTAATTGTGCACATTGTATAAATAAACTACATTCATTGTGCACATTGTAAAAATGTTTTAAACTAATTGTGCACATTTTGTAAATATACTATATTAATTGTGCACATTGTATAAATATACTACAGTCAGTGCACATTGTAAAAATGTTTTACACTAATTGTGCACATTGTATAAATATACTACAGTCATTGTGCACATTGTATAAATATACTACAGTAATTGTGCACATTGTATAAATATTTTACACTAATTGTGCACATTGTGTAAATATACTATATTAATTGTGCACATTGTATAAATAAACTACAGTCAGTGCACATTGTAAAAATGTTTTAAACTAATTGTGCACATTTTGTAAATATACTATATTAATTATGCACATTGTATAAATATACTACAGTCAGTGCACATTGTAAAAATGTTTTACACTAATTGTGCACATTGTATAAATATACTACAGTCATTGTGCACATTGTATAAATATACTACAGTAATTGTGCACATTGTATAAATATTTTACACTAATTGTGCACATTGTGTAAATATACTATATTAATTGTGCACATTGTATAAATAAACTACAGTCAGTGCACATTGTAAAAATGTTTTAAACTAATTGTGCACATTTTGTAAATATACTATATTAATTGTGCACATTGTATAAATATACTACAGTAATTGTGCACATTGTATAAATACACTACAGTCATTGTGCACATGGTATAAATATTTTACACTTATTGTGTACATTGTGTAAATATACTACAGTCATTGTGCACATTGTATAAATATTTTACACTAATTGTGCACATTGTGTAAATATACTACAGTCAGTGCACATTGCAAAAATGTTTTACACTAATTGTGCACATTGTATAAATATACTACAGTCAGTGCACATAGTAAAAATGTTTTACACTAATTGTACACATTGTATAAATATACTACAGTCAGTGCACATTGAAAAAATGTTTTACACTAATTTTGCACATTGTATAAATATACAACAGTAATTGTGCACATTGTATAAATACACAATGGTAATTGTGCACATTGTATAAATATACTACAGTAATTATGCACATTGTATAAATATTTTACACTAATTGTGCACATTGTGTAAATAAACTATATTAATTGTGCACATTGTATAAATATACTACAGTCAGTGCACATTGTAAAAATGTTTTACACTAATTGTGCACATTGTATAAATATACTACAGTCAGTGCACATTGTAAAAATGTTTTACACTAATTGTGCACATTGTATAAATATACTACAGTCAGTGCACATTGTAAAAATGTTTCACACTAATTGTGCACATTTTGTAAATATAATATATTAATTGTGCACATTGTATAAATAAACTACGGTAATTGTGCACATTGTATAAATAAACTACAGTCATTGTGCACATTGTATAAATATTTTACACTAATTGTGCACATTGTGTAAATATACTATATTAATTGTGCACATTGTATAAATAAACTACAGTCAGTGCACATTGTAAAAATGTTTTAAACTAATTGTGCACATTTTGTAAATATACTATATTAATTATGCACATTGTATAAATATACTACAGTCAGTGCACATTGTATAAATACACTACAGCCATTGTGCACATTGTATAAATATTTTACACTAATTGTGCACATTGTGTAAATATACTATATTAATTGTGCACATTGTATAAATATACTACAGTCAGTGCACATTGTAAAAATGTTTTACACTAATTGTGCACATTGTATAAATATACAACAGTAATTGTGCACATTGTATAAATACACTACAGCCATTGTGCACATTGTATAAATATTTTGCACTAATTGTGCACATTGCATAAATATACTAAAGTCATTGTGCACATTGTATAAATATTTTACACTAATTGTGCACATTGTGTAAATATACTACAGTCAGTGCACATTGAAAAAATGTTTTACACTAATTTTGCACATTGTATAAATAAACAACAGTAATTGTGCACATTGTATAAATACACGATGGTAATTGTGCACATTGTATAAATATACTACAGTAATTATGCACATTGTATAAATATTTTACACTAATTGTGCACATTGTGTAAATAAACTATATTAATTGTGCACATTGTATAAATATACTTCAGTCAGTGCACATTGTAAAAATGTTTTACACTAATTGTGCACATTGTATAAATATACTACAGTCAGTGCACATTGCAAAAATGTTTTACACTAATTGTGCACATTGTATAAATATACTACAGTCATTGTGCACATTGTATAAATATACTACAGTCATTGTGCACATTCTATTAATATTTTACACTAATTGTGCACATTGTGTAAATATACTATATTAATTGTGCATATTGTATAAATATAGTACAGTCAGTGCACCTTGTAAACATGTTTACACTAATTGTGCACATTGTATAAATATACTATATTAATTGTGCACATTGTATAAATAAACTACAGTCAGTGCACATTGTAAAAATATTTTACACTAATTGTGCACATTGTATAAATATACAACAGTAATTGTGCACATTGTATAAATACACTACAGTAATTGTGCACATTGTATAAACATTTTACATTAATTGTGCACATTGTATAAATATACTACAGTAATTGTGCACATTGTATAAATATTTTACATTAATTGTGCACATTGTATAAATATACTACAGTCAGTGCACATTGTAAAAATGTTTTACACTAATTGTGCACATTTTGTAAATATACTATATTAATTGTGCACATTGTATAAATAAACTACGGTAATTGTGCACATTGTATAAATAAACTACATTCATTGTGCACATTGTAAAAATGTTTTAAACTAATTGTGCACATTTTGTAAATATACTATATTAATTGTGCACATTGTATAAATATACTACAGTCAGTGCACATTGTAAAAATGTTTTACACTAATTGTGCACATTGTATAAATATACTACAGTCAGTGCACATTGTAAAAATGTTTTACACTAATTGTGCACATTGTATAAATATACTACAGTCATTGTGCACATTGTATAAATATACTACAGTCATTGTGCACATTGTATTAATATTTTACACTAATTGTGCACATTGTTTAAATATACTATATTAATTGTGCATATTGTATAAATATACTACAGTCAGTGCACCTTGTAAACATGTTTACACTAATTGTGCACATTGTATAAATATACTATATTAATTGTGCACATTGTATAAATAAACTACAGTCAGTGCACATTGTAAAAATATTTTACACTAATTGTGCACATTGTATAAATATACAACAGTAATTGTGCACATTGTATAAATACACTACAGTAATTGTGCACATTGTATAAATATTTTACATTAATTGTGCACATTGTATAAATATACTACAGTAATTGTGCACATTGTATAAATATTTTACATTAATTGTGCACATTGTATAAATATACTACAGTCAGTGCACATTGTAAAAATGTTTTACACTAATTGTGCACATTTTGTAAATATACTATATTAATTGTGCACATTGTATAAATAAACTACGGTAATTGTGCACATTGTATAAATAAACTACATTCATTGTGCACATTGTAAAAATGTTTTAAACTAATTGTGCACATTTTGTAAATATACTATATTAATTGTGCACATTGTATAAATATACTACAGTCAGTGCACATTGTAAAAATGTTTTACACTAATTGTGCACATTGTATAAATATACTACAGTCAGTGCACATTGTAAAAATGTTTTACACTAATTGTGCACATTGTATAAATATACTACAGTCATTGTGCACATTGTATAAATATACTACAGTCATTGTGCACATTGTATAAATATTTTACACTAATTGTGCACATTGTGTAAATATACTACAGTCAGTGCACATTGAAAAAATGTTTTACACTAATTTTGCACATTGTATAAATAAACAACAGTAATTGTGCACATTGTATAAATACACAATGGTAATTGTGCACATTGTATAAATATACTACAGTAATTATGCACATTGTATAAATATTTTACACTAATTGTGCACATTGTGTAAATAAACTATATTAATTGTGCACATTGTATAAATATACTTCAGTCAGTGCACATTGTAAAAATGTTTTACACTAATTGTGCACATTGTATAAATATACTACAGTCATTGTGCACATTGTATAAATATACTACAGTCATTGTGCACATTCTATTAATATTTTACACTAATTGTGCACATTGTGTAAATATACTATATTAATTGTGCATATTGTATAAATATACTACAGTCAGTGCACCTTGTAAACATGTTTACACTAATTGTGCACATTGTATAAATATACTATATTAATTGTGCACATTGTATAAATAAACTACAGTCAGTGCACATTGTAAAAATATTTTACACTAATTGTGCACATTGTATAAATATACAACAGTAATTGTGCACATTGTATAAATACACTACAGTAATTGTGCACATTGTATAAATATTTTACATTAATTGTGCACATTGTATAAATATACTACAGTAATTGTGCACATTGTATAAATATTTTACATTAATTGTGCACATTGTATAAATATACTACAGTCAGTGCACATTGTAAAAATGTTTTACACTAATTGTGCACATTTTGTAAATATACTATATTAATTGTGCACATTGTATAAATAAACTACGGTAATTGTGCACATTGTATAAATAAACTACATTCATTGTGCACATTGTAAAAATGTTTTAAACTAATTGTGCACATTTTGTAAATATACTATATTAATTGTGCACATTGTATAAATATACTACAGTCAGTGCACATTGTAAAAATGTTTTACACTAATTGTGCACATTGTATAAATATACTACAGTCAGTGCACATTGTAAAAATGTTTTACACTAATTGTGCACATTGTATAAATATACTACAGTCATTGTGCACATTGTATAAATATACTACAGTCATTGTGCACATTGTATTAATATTTTACACTAATTGTGCACATTGTTTAAATATACTATATTAATTGTGCATATTGTATAAATATACTACAGTCAGTGCACCTTGTAAACATGTTTACACTAATTGTGCACATTGTATAAATATACTATATTAATTGTGCACATTGTATAAATAAACTACAGTCAGTGCACATTGTAAAAATGTTTTACACTAATTGTGCACATTGTATAAATATACAACAGTAATTGTGCACATTGTATAAATACACTACAGTAATTGTGCACATTGTATAAATATTTTACATTAATTGTGCACATTGTATAAATATACTACAGTAATTGTGCACATTGTATAAATATTTTACATTAATTGTGCACATTGTATAAATATACTACAGTCAGTGCACATTGTAAAAATGTTTTACACTAATTGTGCACATTTTGTAAATATACTATATTAATTGTGCACATTGTATAAATAAACTACGGTAATTGTGCACATTGTATAAATAAACTACATTCATTGTGCACATTGTAAAAATGTTTTAAACTAATTGTGCACATTTTGTAAATATACTATATTAATTGTGCACATTGTATAAATATACTACAGTCAGTGCACATTGTAAAAATGTTTTACACTAATTGTGCACATTGTATAAATATACTACAGTCAGTGCACATTGTAAAAATGTTTTACACTAATTGTGCACATTGTATAAATATACTACAGTCATTGTGCACATTGTATAAATATACTACAGTCATTGTGCACATTGTATTAATATTTTACACTAATTGTGCACATTGTTTAAATATACTATATTAATTGTGCATATTGTATAAATATACTACAGTCAGTGCACCTTGTAAACATGTTTACACTAATTGTGCACATTGTATAAATACACTACAGTAATTGTGCACATTGTATAAATATTTTACATTAATTGTGCACATTGTATAAATATACTACAGTAATTGTGCACATTGTATAAATATTTTACATTAATTGTGCACATTGTATAAATATACTACAGTCAGTGCACATTGTAAAAATGTTTTACACTAATTGTGCACATTTTGTAAATATACTATATTAATTGTGCACATTGTATAAATAAATTACGGTAATTGTGCACATTGTATAAATAAACTACAGTCATTGTGCACATTGTATAAATATTTTACACTAATTGTGCACATTGTGTAAATATACTATATTAATTGTGCACATTGTATAAATAAACTACAGTCAGTGCACTTTGTAAAAATGTTTTAAACTAAGTGTTCACATTTTGTAAATATACTATATTAATTGTGCACATTGTAGAAATATACTACAGTCAGTGCACATTGTAAAAATGTTTTACACTAATTGTGCACATTGTATAAATATACTACAGTCAGTGCACATTGTAAAAATGTTTTACACTAATTGTGCACATTGTATAAATATACTACAGTCAGTGCACATTGTAAAATTGTTTTACACTAATTGTGCACATTGTATAAATATACTACAGTCATTGTGCACATTGTATAAATATACTACAGTAATTGTGCACATTGTATAAATATTTTACACTAATTGCGCACATTGTGTAAATATACTATATTAATTGTGCACATTGTATAAATATACTACAGTCATTGTGCACATGGTATAAATATTTTACACTTATTGTGTACATTGTGTAAATATACTACAGTCATTGTGCACATTGTATAAATATTTTACACTAATTGTGCACATTGTGTAAATATACTACAGTCAGTGCACATTGCAAAAATGTTTTACACTAATTGTGCACATTGTATAAATATACTACAGTCAGTGCACATTGTAAAAATGTTTTACACTAATTGTACACATTGTATAAATATACTACAGTCAGTGCACATTGAAAAAATGTTTTACACTAATTTTGCACATTGTATAAATATACAACAGTAATTATGCACATTGTATAAATACACAATGGTAATTGTGCACATTGTATAAATATACTACAGTAATTATGCACATTGTATAAATATTTTACACTAATTGTGCACATTGTGTAAATAAACTATATTAATTGTGCACATTGTATAAATATACTACAGTCAGTGCACATTGTAAAACTGTTTTACACTAATTGTGCACATTGTATAAATATACTACAGTCAGTGCACATTGTAAAAATGTTTTACACTAATTGTGCACATTGTATAAATATACTACAGTCAGTGCACATTGTAAAAATGTTTCACACTAATTGTGCACATTTTGTAAATATACTATATTAATTGTGCACATTGTATAAATAAACTACGGTAATTGTGCACATTGTATAAATAAACTACAGTCATTGTGCACATTGTATAAATATTTTACACTAATTGTGCACATTGTGTAAATATACTATATTAATTGTGCACATTGTATAAATAAACTACAGTCAGTGCACATTGTAAAAATGTTTTAAACTAATTGTGCACATTTTGTAAATATACTATATTAATTATGCACATTGTATAAATATACTACAGTCAGTGCACATTGTAAAAATGTTTTACACTAATTGTGCACATTGTATAAATATACTACAGTCAGTGCACATTGTATAAATACACTACAGCCATTGTGCACATTGTATAAATATTTTACACTAATTGTGCACATTGTGTAAATATACTATATTAATTGTGCACATTGTATAAATATACTACAGTCAGTGCACATTGTAAAAATGTTTTACACTAATTGTACACATTGTATAAATATACTACAGTCAGTGCACATTGTAAAAATGTTTTACACTAATTGTGCACATTGTATAAATATACAACAGTAATTGTGCACATTGTATAAATACACTACAGCCATTGTGCACATTGTATAAATATTTTGCACTAATTGTGCACATTGCATAAATATACTAAAGTCATTGTGCACATTGTATAAATATTTTACACTAATTGTGCACATTGTGTAAATATACTACAGTCAGTGCACATTGAAAAAATGTTTTACACTAATTTTGCACATTGTATAAATAAACAACAGTAATTGTGCACATTGTATAAATACACGATGGTAATTGTGCACATTGTATAAATATACTACAGTAATTATGCACATTGTATAAATATTTTACACTAATTGTGCACATTGTGTAAATAAACTATATTAATTGTGCACATTGTATAAATATACTTCAGTCAGTGCACATTGTAAAAATGTTTTACACTAATTGTGCACATTGTATAAATATACTACAGTCAGTGCACATTGCAAAAATGTTTTACACTAATTGTGCACATTGTATAAATATACTACAGTCATTGTGCACATTGTATAAATATACAACAGTAATTGTGCACATTGTATAAATACACTACAGTAATTGTGCACATTGTATAAACATTTTACATTAATTGTGCACATTGTATAAATATACTACAGTAATTGTGCACATTGTATAAATATTTTACATTAATTGTGCACATTGTATAAATATACTACAGTCAGTGCACATTGTAAAAATGTTTTACACTAATTGTGCACATTTTGTAAATATACTATATTAATTGTGCACATTGTATAAATAAACTACGGTAATTGTGCACATTGTATAAATAAACTACATTCATTGTGCACATTGTAAAAATGTTTTAAACTAATTGTGCACATTTTGTAAATATACTATATTAATTGTGCACATTGTATAAATATACTACAGTCAGTGCACATTGTAAAAATGTTTTACACTAATTGTGCACATTGTATAAATATACTACAGTCAGTGCACATTGTAAAAATGTTTTACACTAATTGTGCACATTGTATAAATATACTACAGTCATTGTGCACATTGTATAAATATACTACAGTCATTGTGCACATTGTATTAATATTTTACACTAATTGTGCACATTGTTTAAATATACTATATTAATTGTGCATATTGTATAAATATACTACAGTCAGTGCACCTTGTAAACATGTTTACACTAATTGTGCACATTGTATAAATATACTATATTAATTGTGCACATTGTATAAATAAACTACAGTCAGTGCACATTGTAAAAATATTTTACACTAATTGTGCACATTGTATAAATATACAACAGTAATTGTGCACATTGTATAAATATTTTACACTAATTGTGCACATTGTGTAAATAAACTATATTAATTGTGCACATTGTATAAATATACTACAGTCAGTGCACATTGTAAAACTGTTTTACACTAATTGTGCACATTGTATAAATATACTACAGTCAGTGCACATTGTAAAAATGTTTTACACTAATTGTGCACATTGTATAAATATACTACAGTCAGTGCACATTGTAAAAATGTTTCACACTAATTGTGCACATTTTGTAAATATACTATATTAATTGTGCACATTGTATAAATAAACTACGGTAATTGTGCACATTGTATAAATAAACTACAGTCATTGTGCACATTGTATAAATATTTTACACTAATTGTGCACATTGTGTAAATATACTATATTAATTGTGCACATTGTATAAATAAACTACAGTCAGTGCACATTGTAAAAATGTTTTAAACTAATTGTGCACATTTTGTAAATATACTATATTAATTATGCACATTGTATAAATATACTACAGTCAGTGCACATTGTAAAAATGTTTTACACTAATTGTGCACATTGTATAAATATACAACAGTAATTGTGCACATTGTATAAATACACTACAGCCATTGTGCACATTGTATAAATATTTTGCACTAATTGTGCACATTGTATAAATATACTAAAGTCATTGTGCACATTGTATAAATATTTTACACTAATTGTGCACATTGTGTAAATATACTACAGTCAGTGCACATTGAAAAAATGTTTTACACTAATTTTGCACATTGTATAAATAAACAACAGTAATTATGCACATTGTATAAATACACGATGGTAATTGTGCACATTGTATAAATATACTACTGTAATTATGCACATTGTATAAATATTTTACACTAATTGTGCACATTGTGTAAATAAACTATATTAATTGTGCACATTGTATAAATATACTTCAGTCAGTGCACATTGTAAAAATGTTTTACACTAATTGTGCACATTGTATAAATATACTACAGTCAGTGCACATTGCAAAAATGTTTTACACTAATTGTGCACATTGTATAAATATACTACAGTCAGTGCACATTGTAAAAATGTTTTACACTAATTGTGCAAGTTGTATAAATATACTACAGTCATTGTGCACATTGTATAAATATACTACAGTCATTGTGCACATTCTATTAATATTTTACACTAATTGTGCACATTGTGTAAATATACTATATTAATTGTGCATATTGTATAAATATACTACAGTCAGTGCACCTTGTAAACATGTTTACACTAATTGTGCACATTGTATAAATATACTATATTAATTGTGCACATTGTATAAATAAACTACAGTCAGTGCACATTGTAAAAATATTTTACACTAATTGTGCACATTGTATAAATATACAACAGTAATTGTGCACATTGTATAAATACACTACAGTAATTGTGCACATTGTATAAATATTTTACATTAATTGTGCACATTGTATAAATATACTACAGTAATTGTGCACATTGTATAAATATTTTACATTAATTGTGCACATTGTATAAATATACTACAGTCAGTGCACATTGTAAAAATGTTTTACACTAATTGTGCACATTTTGTAAATATACTATATTAATTGTGCACATTGTATAAATAAACTACGGTAATTGTGCACATTGTATAAATAAACTACATTCATTGTGCACATTGTAAAAATGTTTTAAACTAATTGTGCACATTTTGTAAATATACTATATTAATTGTGCACATTGTATAAATATACTACAGTCAGTGCACATTGTAAAAATGTTTTACACTAATTGTGCACATTGTATAAATATACTACAGTCAGTGCACATTGTAAAAATGTTTTACACTAATTGTGCACATTGTATAAATATACTACAGTCATTGTGCACATTGTATAAATATACTACAGTCATTGTGCACATTGTATAAATATTTTACACTAATTGTGCACATTGTGTAAATATACTACAGTCAGTGCAAATTGAAAAAATGTTTTACACTAATTTTGCACATTGTATAAATAAACAACAGTAATTGTGCACATTGTATAAATACACAATGGTAATTGTGCACATTGTATAAATATACTACAGTAATTATGCACATTGTATAAATATTTTACACTAATTGTGCACATTGTGTAAATAAACTATATTAATTGTGCACATTGTATAAATATACTTCAGTCAGTGCACATTGTAAAAATGTTTTACACTAATTGTGCACATTGTATAAATATACTACAGTCATTGTGCACATTGTATAAATATACTACAGTCATTGTGCACATTCTATTAATATTTTACACTAATTGTGCACATTGTGTAAATATACTATATTAATTGTGCATATTGTATAAATATACTACAGTCAGTGCACCTTGTAAACATGTTTACACTAATTGTGCACATTGTATAAATATACTATATTAATTGTGCACATTGTATAAATAAACTACAGTCAGTGCACATTGTAAAAATATTTTACACTAATTGTGCACATTGTATAAATATACAACAGTAATTGTGCACATTGTATAAATACACTACAGTAATTGTGCACATTGTATAAATATTTTACATTAATTGTGCACATTGTATAAATATACTACAGTAATTGTGCACATTGTATAAATATTTTACATTAATTGTGCACATTGTATAAATATACTACAGTCAGTGCACATTGTAAAAATGTTTTACACTAATTGTGCACATTTTGTAAATATACTATATTAATTGTGCACATTGTATAAATAAACTACGGTAATTGTGCACATTGTATAAATAAACTACATTCATTGTGCACATTGTAAAAATGTTTTAAACTAATTGTGCACATTTTGTAAATATACTATATTAATTGTGCACATTGTATAAATATACTACAGTCAGTGCACATTGTAAAAATGTTTTACACTAATTGTGCACATTGTATAAATATACTACAGTCAGTGCACATTGTAAAAATGTTTTACACTAATTGTGCACATTGTATAAATATACTACAGTCATTGTGCACATTGTATAAATATACTACAGTCATTGTGCACATTGTATTAATATTTTACACTAATTGTGCACATTGTTTAAATATACTATATTAATTGTGCATATTGTATAAATATACTACAGTCAGTGCACCTTGTAAACATGTTTACACTAATTGTGCACATTGTATAAATATACTATATTAATTGTGCACATTGTATAAATAAACTACAGTCAGTGCACATTGTAAAAATGTTTTACACTAATTGTGCACATTGTATAAATATACAACAGTAATTGTGCACATTGTATAAATACACTACAGTAATTGTGCACATTGTATAAATATTTTACATTAATTGTGCACATTGTATAAATATACTACAGTAATTGTGCACATTGTATAAATATTTTACATTAATTGTGCACATTGTATAAATATACTACAGTCAGTGCACATTGTAAAAATGTTTTACACTAATTGTGCACATTTTGTAAATATACTATATTAATTGTGCACATTGTATAAATAAACTACGGTAATTGTGCACATTGTATAAATAAACTACATTCATTGTGCACATTGTAAAAATGTTTTAAACTAATTGTGCACATTTTGTAAATATACTATATTAATTGTGCACATTGTATAAATATACTACAGTCAGTGCACATTGTAAAAATGTTTTACACTAATTGTGCACATTGTATAAATATACTACAGTCAGTGCACATTGTAAAAATGTTTTACACTAATTGTGCACATTGTATAAATATACTACAGTCATTGTGCACATTGTATAAATATACTACAGTCATTGTGCACATTGTATAAATATTTTACACTAATTGTGCACATTGTGTAAATATACTATATTAATTGTGCACATTGTATAAATAAACTACAGTCAGTGCACATTGTAAAAATGTTTTAAACTAATTGTGCACATTTTGTAAATATACTATATTAATTATGCACATTGTATAAATATACTACAGTCAGTGCACATTGTAAAAATGTTTTACACTAATTGTGCACATTGTATAAATATACTACAGTCATTGTGCACATTGTATAAATATACTACAGTAATTGTGCACATTGTATAAATATTTTACACTAATTGTGCACATTGTGTAAATATACTATATTAATTGTGCACATTGTATAAATAAACTACAGTCAGTGCACATTGTAAAAATGTTTTAAACTAATTGTGCACATTTTGTAAATATACTATATTAATTGTGCACATTGTATAAATATACTACAGTAATTGTGCACATTGTATAAATACACTACAGTCATTGTGCACATGGTATAAATATTTTACACTTATTGTGTACATTGTGTAAATATACTACAGTCATTGTGCACATTGTATAAATATTTTACACTAATTGTGCACATTGTGTAAATATACTACAGTCAGTGCACATTGCAAAAATGTTTTACACTAATTGTGCACATTGTATAAATATACTACAGTCAGTGCACATAGTAAAAATGTTTTACACTAATTGTACACATTGTATAAATATACTACAGTCAGTGCACATTGAAAAAATGTTTTACACTAATTTTGCACATTGTATAAATATACAACAGTAATTGTGCACATTGTATAAATACACAATGGTAATTGTGCACATTGTATAAATATACTACAGTAATTATGCACATTGTATAAATATTTTACACTAATTGTGCACATTGTGTAAATAAACTATATTAATTGTGCACATTGTATAAATATACTACAGTCAGTGCACATTGTAAAAATGTTTTACACTAATTGTGCACATTGTATAAATATACTACAGTCAGTGCACATTGTAAAAATGTTTTACACTAATTGTGCACATTGTATAAATATACTACAGTCAGTGCACATTGTAAAAATGTTTCACACTAATTGTGCACATTTTGTAAATATAATATATTAATTGTGCACATTGTATAAATAAACTACGGTAATTGTGCACATTGTATAAATAAACTACAGTCATTGTGCACATTGTATAAATATTTTACACTAATTGTGCACATTGTGTAAATATACTATATTAATTGTGCACATTGTATAAATAAACTACAGTCAGTGCACATTGTAAAAATGTTTTAAACTAATTGTGCACATTTTGTAAATATACTATATTAATTATGCACATTGTATAAATATACTACAGTCAGTGCACATTGTATAAATACACTACAGCCATTGTGCACATTGTATAAATATTTTACACTAATTGTGCACATTGTGTAAATATACTATATTAATTGTGCACATTGTATAAATATACTACAGTCAGTGCACATTGTAAAAATGTTTTACACTAATTGTGCACATTGTATAAATATACAACAGTAATTGTGCACATTGTATAAATACACTACAGCCATTGTGCACATTGTATAAATATTTTGCACTAATTGTGCACATTGCATAAATATACTAAAGTCATTGTGCACATTGTATAAATATTTTACACTAATTGTGCACATTGTGTAAATATACTACAGTCAGTGCACATTGAAAAAATGTTTTACACTAATTTTGCACATTGTATAAATAAACAACAGTAATTGTGCACATTGTATAAATACACGATGGTAATTGTGCACATTGTATAAATATACTACAGTAATTATGCACATTGTATAAATATTTTACACTAATTGTGCACATTGTGTAAATAAACTATATTAATTGTGCACATTGTATAAATATACTTCAGTCAGTGCACATTGTAAAAATGTTTTACACTAATTGTGCACATTGTATAAATATACTACAGTCAGTGCACATTGCAAAAATGTTTTACACTAATTGTGCACATTGTATAAATATACTACAGTCATTGTGCACATTGTATAAATATACTACAGTCATTGTGCACATTCTATTAATATTTTACACTAATTGTGCACATTGTGTAAATATACTATATTAATTGTGCATATTGTATAAATATAGTACAGTCAGTGCACCTTGTAAACATGTTTACACTAATTGTGCACATTGTATAAATATACTATATTAATTGTGCACATTGTATAAATAAACTACAGTCAGTGCACATTGTAAAAATATTTTACACTAATTGTGCACATTGTATAAATATACAACAGTAATTGTGCACATTGTATAAATACACTACAGTAATTGTGCACATTGTATAAACATTTTACATTAATTGTGCACATTGTATAAATATACTACAGTAATTGTGCACATTGTATAAATATTTTACATTAATTGTGCACATTGTATAAATATACTACAGTCAGTGCACATTGTAAAAATGTTTTACACTAATTGTGCACATTTTGTAAATATACTATATTAATTGTGCACATTGTATAAATAAACTACGGTAATTGTGCACATTGTATAAATAAACTACATTCATTGTGCACATTGTAAAAATGTTTTAAACTAATTGTGCACATTTTGTAAATATACTATATTAATTGTGCACATTGTATAAATATACTACAGTCAGTGCACATTGTAAAAATGTTTTACACTAATTGTGCACATTGTATAAATATACTACAGTCAGTGCACATTGTAAAAATGTTTTACACTAATTGTGCACATTGTATAAATATACTACAGTCATTGTGCACATTGTATAAATATACTACAGTCATTGTGCACATTGTATTAATATTTTACACTAATTGTGCACATTGTTTAAATATACTATATTAATTGTGCATATTGTATAAATATACTACAGTCAGTGCACCTTGTAAACATGTTTACACTAATTGTGCACATTGTATAAATATACTATATTAATTGTGCACATTGTATAAATAAACTACAGTCAGTGCACATTGTAAAAATATTTTACACTAATTGTGCACATTGTATAAATATACAACAGTAATTGTGCACATTGTATAAATATTTTACACTAATTGTGCACATTGTGTAAATAAACTATATTAATTGTGCACATTGTATAAATATACTACAGTCAGTGCACATTGTAAAACTGTTTTACACTAATTGTGCACATTGTATAAATATACTACAGTCAGTGCACATTGTAAAAATGTTTTACACTAATTGTGCACATTGTATAAATATACTACAGTCAGTGCACATTGTAAAAATGTTTCACACTAATTGTGCACATTTTGTAAATATACTATATTAATTGTGCACATTGTATAAATAAACTACGGTAATTGTGCACATTGTATAAATAAACTACAGTCATTGTGCACATTGTATAAATATTTTACACTAATTGTGCACATTGTGTAAATATACTATATTAATTGTGCACATTGTATAAATAAACTACAGTCAGTGCACATTGTAAAAATGTTTTAAACTAATTGTGCACATTTTGTAAATATACTATATTAATTATGCACATTGTATAAATATACTACAGTCAGTGCACATTGTAAAAATGTTTTACACTAATTGTGCACATTGTATAAATATACTACAGTCAGTGCACATTGTATAAATACACTACAGCCATTGTGCACATTGTATAAATATTTTACACTAATTGTGCACATTGTGTAAATATACTATATTAATTGTGCACATTGTATAAATATACTACAGTCAGTGCACATTGTAAAAATGTTTTACACTAATTGTACACATTGTATAAATATACTACAGTCAGTGCACATTGTAAAAATGTTTTACACTAATTGTGCACATTGTATAAATATACAACAGTAATTGTGCACATTGTATAAATACACTACAGCCATTGTGCACATTGTATAAATATTTTGCACTAATTGTGCACATTGTATAAATATACTAAAGTCATTGTGCACATTGTATAAATATTTTACACTAATTGTGCACATTGTGTAAATATACTACAGTCAGTGCACATTGAAAAAATGTTTTACACTAATTTTGCACATTGTATAAATAAACAACAGTAATTGTGCACATTGTATAAATACACGATGGTAATTGTGCACATTGTATAAATATACTACAGTAATTATGCACATTGTATAAATATTTTACACTAATTGTGCACATTGTGTAAATAAACTATATTAATTGTGCACATTGTATAAATATACTTCAGTCAGTGCACATTGTAAAAATGTTTTACACTAATTGTGCACATTGTATAAATATACTACAGTCATTGTGCACATTGTATAAATATACTACAGTCATTGTGCACATTCTATTAATATTTTACACTAATTGTGCACATTGTGTAAATATACTATATTAATTGTGCATATTGTATAAATATACTACAGTCAGTGCACCTTGTAAACATGTTTACACTAATTGTGCACATACTATATTAATTGTGCACATTGTATAAATAAACTACAGTCAGTGCACATTGTAAAAATATTTTACACTAATTGTGCACATTGTATAAATAATACAACAGTAATTGTGCACATTGTATAAATACACTACAGTAATTGTGCACATTGTATAATATTTACATTAATTGTGCACATTGTATATAATATACTACAGTAATTGTGCACATTGTATAAATATTTTACATTAATTGTGCACATTGTATAAATATACTACAGTCAGTGCACATTGTAAAAATGTTTTACACTAATTGTGCACATTTTGTAAATATACTATAGTAATTGTGCACATTGTATAAATAAACTTACGGTAATTGTGCACATTGTATAAATAAACTACATTTCATTGTGCACATTGTAAAAATGTTTTAAACTAATTGTGCACATTTTGTAAATATACTATATTAATTGTGCACATTGTATAAATATACTACAGTCAGTGCACATTGTAAAAATGTTTTACACTAATTGTGCACATTGTATAAATATACTACAGTCATTGTGCACATTGTATAAATATACTACAGTAATTGTGCACATTGTATAAATATTTTAACACTAATTGTGCACATTGTGTAAATATACTATATTAATTGTGCACATTGTATAAATAAACTACAGTCAGTGCACATTGTAAAAATGTTTTAAACTAATTGTGCACATTTTGTAAAATATACTATATTAATTATGCACATTGTATAAATATACTACAGTCAGTGCACATTGTAAAAATGTTTTACACTAATTGTGCACATTGTATAAATATACTACAGTCATTGTGCACATTGTATAAATATACTACAGTAATTGTGCACATTGTATAAATATTTTACACTAATTGTGCACATTGTGTAAATATACTATATTAATTGTGCACATTGTATAAATAAACTACAGTCAGTGCACATTGTAAAAATGTTTTAAACTAATTGTGCACATTTTGTAAATATACTATATTAATTGTGCACATTGTATAAATATACTACAGTAATTGTGCACATTGTATAAATACACTACAGTCATTGTGCACATGGTATAAATATTTTACACTTATTGTGTACATTGTGTAAATATACTACAGTCATTGTGCACATTGTATAAATATTTTACACTAATTGTGCACATTGTGTAAATATACTACAGTCAGTGCACATTGCAAAAATGTTTTACACTAATTGGTGCACATTGTATAAATATACTACAGTCAGTGCACATAGTAAAAATGTTTTACACTAATTGTACACATTGTATAAATATACTACAGTCAGTGCACATTGAAAAAATGTTTTACACTAATTTTGCACATTGTATAAATATACAACAGTAATTGTGCACATTGTATAAATACACAATGGTAATTGTGCACATTGTAATAAATATACTACAGTAATTATGCACATTGTATAAATATTTTACACTAATTGTGCACATTGTGTAAATAAACTATATTAATTGTGCACATTGTATAAATATACTACAGTCAGTGCACATTGTAAAAATGTTTTACACTAATTGTGCACATTGTATAAATATACTACAGTCAGTGCACATTGTAAAAATGTTTTACACTAATTGTGCACATTGTATAAATATACTACAGTCAGTGCACATTGTAAAAAATGTTTCACACTAATTGTGCACATTTTGTAATATAATATATTAATTGTGCACATTGTATAAATAAACTACGGTAATTGTGCACATTGTATAATAAACTACAGTCATTGTGCACATTGTATAAATATTTTACACTAATTGTGCACATTGTGTAAATATACTATATTAATTGTGCACAATTGTATAAATAAAACTACAGTCAGTGCACATTGTAAAAATGTTTTAAACTAATTGTGCACATTTTGTAAATATACTATATTAATTATGCACATTGTATAAATATACTACAGTCAGTGCACATTGTATAAATACACTACAGCCATTGTGCACATTGTATAAATATTTTACACTAATTGTGCACATTGTGTAAATATACTATATTAATTGTGCATATTGTATAAATATACTACAGTCAGTGCACCTTGTAAACATGTTTACACTAATTGTGCACATTGTATAAATATACTATATTAATTGTGCACATTGTATAAATAAAACTACAGTCAGTGCACATTGTAAAAATATTTTACACTAATTGTGCACATTGTATAAATATACAACAGTAATTGTGCACATTGTATAAATACACTACAGTAATTGTGCACATTGTATAAATATTTTACATAATTGTGCACATTGTATAAATATACTACAGTAATTGTGCACATTGTATAAATATTTTACATTAATTGTGCACATTGTATAAATATACTACAGTCAGTGCACATTGTAAAAATGTTTTACACTAATTGTGCACATTTTGTAAATATACTATATTAATTGTGCACATTGTATAAATAAACTACGGTAATTGTGCACATTGTATAAATAAACTACATTCATTGTGCACATTGTAAAAATGTTTTAAACTAATTGTGCACATTTTGTAAATATACTATATTAATTGTGCACATTGTATAAATATACTACAGTCAGTGCACATTGTAAAAATGTTTTACACTAATTGTGCACATTGTATAAATATACTACAGTCAGTGCACATTGTAAAAATGTTTTACACTAATTGTGCACATTGTATAAATATACTACAGTCATTGTGCACATTGTATAAATATACTACAGTCATTGTTGCACATTGTATAAATATTTTACACTAATTGTGCACATTGTGTAAATATACTACAGTCAGTGCAAATTGAAAAAAATGTTTTACACTAATTTTGCACATTGTATAAATAAACAACAGTAATTGTGCACATTGTATAAATACACAATGGTAATTGTGCACATTGTATAAATTTACTACAGTAATTATGCACATTGTATAAATATTTTTACACTAATTGTGCACATTGTGTAAATAAACTATATTAATTGTGCACATTGTATAAATATACTTCAGTCAGTGCACATTGTAAAAATGTTTTACACTAATTGTGCACATTGTATAAATATACTACAGTCATTGTGCACATTGTATAAATATACTACAGTCATTGTGCACATTCTATTAATATTTTACACTAATTGTGCACATTGTGTAAATATACTATATTAATTGTGCATATTGTATAAATATACTACAGTCAGTGCACCTTGTAAACATGTTTACACTAATTGTGCACATTGTATAAATATACTATATTAATTGTGCACATTGTATAAATAAACTACAGTCAGTGCACATTGTAAAAATATTTTACACTAATTGTGCACATTGTATAAATATACAACAGTAATTGTGCACATTGTATAAATACACTACAGTAATTGTGCACATTGTATAAATATTTTACATTAATTGTGCACATTGTATAAATATACTACAGTAATTGTGCACATTGTATAAATATTTTACATTAATTGTGCACATTGTATAAATATACTACAGTCAGTGCACATTGTAAAAATGTTTTACACTAATTGTGCACATTTTGTAAATATACTATATTAATTGTGCACATTGTATAAATAAACTACGGTAATTGTGCACATTGTATAAATAAACTACATTCATTGTGCACATTGTAAAAATGTTTTAAACTAATTGTGCACATTTTGTAAATATACTATATTAATTGTGCACATTGTATAAATATACTACAGTCAGTGCAAATTGTAAAAATGTTTTACACTAATTGTGCACATTGTATAAATATACTACAGTCAGTGCACATTGTAAAAATGTTTTACACTAATTGTGCACATTGTATAAATATACTACAGTCATTGTGCACATTGTATAAATATACTACAGTCATTGTGCACATTGTATTAATATTTTACACTAATTGTGCACATTGTTTAAATATACTATATTAATTGCGCATATTGTATAAATATACTACAGTCAGTGCACCTTGTAAACATGTTTACACTAATTGTGCACATTGTATAAATATACTATATTAATTGTGCACATTGTATAAATAAACTACAGTCAGTGCACATTGTAAAAATGTTTTACACTAATTGTGCACATTGTATAAATATACAACAGTAATTGTGCACATTGTATAAATACACTACAGTAATTGTGCACATTGTATAAATATTTTACATTAATTGTGCACATTGTATAAATATACTACAGTAATTGTGCACATTGTATAAATATTTTACATTAATTGTGCACATTGTATAAATATACTACAGTCAGTGCACATTGTAAAAATGTTTTACACTAATTGTACACATTGTATAAATATACTACAGTCAGTGCACATTGAAAAAATGTTTTACACTAATTTTGCACATTGTATAAATATACAACAGTAATTGTGCACATTGTATAAATACACAATGGTAATTGTGCACATTGTATAAATATACTACAGTAATTATGCACATTGTATAAATATTTTACACTAATTGTGCACATTGTGTAAATAAACTATATTAATTGTGCACATTGTATAAATATACTACAGTCAGTGCACATTGTAAAAATGTTTTACACTAATTGTGCACATTGTATAAATATACTACAGTCAGTGCACATTGTAAAAATGTTTTACACTAATTGTGCACATTGTATAAATATACTACAGTCAGTGCACATTGTAAAAATGTTTCACACTAATTGTGCACATTTTGTAAATATAATATATTAATTGTGCACATTGTATAAATAAACTACGGTAATTGTGCACATTGTATAAATAAACTACAGTCATTGTGCACATTGTATAAATATTTTACACTAATTGTGCACATTGTGTAAATATACTATATTAATTGTGCACATTGTATAAATAAACTACAGTCAGTGCACATTGTAAAAATGTTTTAAACTAATTGTGCACATTTTGTAAATATACTATATTAATTATGCACATTGTATAAATATACTACAGTCAGTGCACATTGTAAAAATGTTTTACACTAATTGTGCACATTGTATAAATATACTACAGTCAGTGCACATTGTATAAATACACTACAGCCATTGTGCACATTGTATAAATATTTTACACTAATTGTGCACATTGTGTAAATATACTATATTAATTGTGCACATTGTATAAATATACTACAGTCAGTGCACATTGTAAAAATGTTTTACACTAATTGTAGACATTGTATAAATATACTACAGTCAGTGCACATTGTAAAAATGTTTTACACTAATTGTGCACATTGTATAAATATACAACAGTAATTGTGCACATTGTATAAATACACTACAGCCATTGTGCACATTGTATAAATATTTTGCACTAATTGTGCACATTGTATAAATATACTAAAGTCATTGTGCACATTGTATAAATATTTTACACTAATTGTGCACATTGTGTAAATATACTACAGTCAGTGCACATTGAAAAAATGTTTTACACTAATTTTGCACATTGTATAAATAAACAACAGTAATTGTGCACATTGTATAAATACACGATGGTAATTGTGCACATTGTATAAATATACTACAGTAATTATGCACATTGTATAAATATTTTACACTAATTGTGCACATTGTGTAAATAAACTATATTAATTGTGCACATTGTATAAATATACTTCAGTCAGTGCACATTGTAAAAATGTTTTACACTAATTGTGCACATTGTATAAATATACTACAGTCATTGTGCACATTGTATAAATATACTACAGTCATTGTGCACATTCTATTAATATTTTACACTAATTGTGCACATTGTGTAAATATACTATATTAATTGTGCATATTGTATAAATATACTACAGTCAGTGCACCTTGTAAACATGTTTACACTAATTGTGCACATTGTATAAATATACTATATTAATTGTGCACATTGTATAAATAAACTACAGTCAGTGCACATTGTAAAAATATTTTACACTAATTGTGCACATTGTATAAATATACAACAGTAATTGTGCACATTGTATAAATACACTACAGTAATTGTGCACATTGTATAAATATTTTACATTAATTGTGCACATTGTATAAATATACTACAGTAATTGTGCACATTGTATAAATATTTTACATTAATTGTGCACATTGTATAAATATACTACAGTCAGTGCACATTGTAAAAATGTTTTACACTAATTGTGCACATTTTGTAAATATACTATAGTAATTGTGCACATTGTATAAATAAACTACGGTAATTGTGCACATTGTATAAATAAACTACATTCATTGTGCACATTGTAAAAATGTTTTAAACTAATTGTGCACATTTTGTAAATATACTATATTAATTGTGCACATTGTATAAATATACTACAGTCAGTGCACATTGTAAAAATGTTTTACACTAATTGTGCACATTGTATAAATATACTACAGTCATTGTGCACATTGTATAAATATACTACAGTAATTGTGCACATTGTATAAATATTTTACACTAATTGTGCACATTGTGTAAATATACTATATTAATTGTGCACATTGTATAAATAAACTACAGTCAGTGCACATTGTAAAAATGTTTTAAACTAATTGTGCACATTTTGTAAATATACTATATTAATTATGCACATTGTATAAATATACTACAGTCAGTGCACATTGTAAAAATGTTTTACACTAATTGTGCACATTGTATAAATATACTACAGTCATTGTGCACATTGTATAAATATACTACAGTAATTGTGCACATTGTATAAATATTTTACACTAATTGTGCACATTGTGTAAATATACTATATTAATTGTGCACATTGTATAAATAAACTACAGTCAGTGCACATTGTAAAAATGTTTTAAACTAATTGTGCACATTTTGTAAATATACTATATTAATTGTGCACATTGTATAAATATACTACAGTAATTGTGCACATTGTATAAATACACTACAGTCATTGTGCACATGGTATAAATATTTTACACTTATTGTGTACATTGTGTAAATATACTACAGTCATTGTGCACATTGTATAAATATTTTACACTAATTGTGCACATTGTGTAAATATACTACAGTCAGTGCACATTGCAAAAATGTTTTACACTAATTGTGCACATTGTATAAATATACTACAGTCAGTGCACATAGTAAAAATGTTTTACACTAATTGTACACATTGTATAAATATACTACAGTCAGTGCACATTGAAAAAATGTTTTACACTAATTTTGCACATTGTATAAATATACAACAGTAATTGTGCACATTGTATAAATACACAATGGTAATTGTGCACATTGTATAAATATACTACAGTAATTATGCACATTGTATAAATATTTTACACTAATTGTGCACATTGTGTAAATAAACTATATTAATTGTGCACATTGTATAAATATACTACAGTCAGTGCACATTGTAAAAATGTTTTACACTAATTGTGCACATTGTATAAATATACTACAGTCAGTGCACATTGTAAAAATGTTTTACACTAATTGTGCACATTGTATAAATATACTACAGTCAGTGCACATTGTAAAAATGTTTCACACTAATTGTGCACATTTTGTAAATATAATATATTAATTGTGCACATTGTATAAATAAACTACGGTAATTGTGCACATTGTATAAATAAACTACAGTCATTGTGCACATTGTATAAATATTTTACACTAATTGTGCACATTGTGTAAATATACTATATTAATTGTGCACATTGTATAAATAAACTACAGTCAGTGCACATTGTAAAAATGTTTTAAACTAATTGTGCACATTTTGTAAATATACTATATTAATTATGCACATTGTATAAATATACTACAGTCAGTGCACATTGTATAAATACACTACAGCCATTGTGCACATTGTATAAATATTTTACACTAATTGTGCACATTGTGTAAATATACTATATTAATTGTGCACATTGTATAAATATACTACAGTCAGTGCACATTGTAAAAATGTTTTACACTAATTGTGCACATTGTATAAATATACAACAGTAATTGTGCACATTGTATAAATACACTACAGCCATTGTGCACATTGTATAAATATTTTGCACTAATTGTGCACATTGCATAAATATACTAAAGTCATTGTGCACATTGTATAAATATTTTACACTAATTGTGCACATTGTGTAAATATACTACAGTCAGTGCACATTGAAAAAATGTTTTACACTAATTTTGCACATTGTATAAATAAACAACAGTAATTGTGCACATTGTATAAATACACGATGGTAATTGTGCACATTGTATAAATATACTACAGTAATTATGCACATTGTATAAATATTTTACACTAATTGTGCACATTGTGTAAATAAACTATATTAATTGTGCACATTGTATAAATATACTTCAGTCAGTGCACATTGTAAAAATGTTTTACACTAATTGTGCACATTGTATAAATATACTACAGTCAGTGCACATTGCAAAAATGTTTTACACTAATTGTGCACATTGTATAAATATACTACAGTCATTGTGCACATTGTATAAATATACTACAGTCATTGTGCACATTCTATTAATATTTTACACTAATTGTGCACATTGTGTAAATATACTATATTAATTGTGCATATTGTATAAATATAGTACAGTCAGTGCACCTTGTAAACATGTTTACACTAATTGTGCACATTGTATAAATATACTATATTAATTGTGCACATTGTATAAATAAACTACAGTCAGTGCACATTGTAAAAATATTTTACACTAATTGTGCACATTGTATAAATATACAACAGTAATTGTGCACATTGTATAAATACACTACAGTAATTGTGCACATTGTATAAACATTTTACATTAATTGTGCACATTGTATAAATATACTACAGTAATTGTGCACATTGTATAAATATTTTACATTAATTGTGCACATTGTATAAATATACTACAGTCAGTGCACATTGTAAAAATGTTTTACACTAATTGTGCACATTTTGTAAATATACTATATTAATTGTGCACATTGTATAAATAAACTACGGTAATTGTGCACATTGTATAAATAAACTACATTCATTGTGCACATTGTAAAAATGTTTTAAACTAATTGTGCACATTTTGTAAATATACTATATTAATTGTGCACATTGTATAAATATACTACAGTCAGTGCACATTGTAAAAATGTTTTACACTAATTGTGCACATTGTATAAATATACTACAGTCAGTGCACATTGTAAAAATGTTTTACACTAATTGTGCACATTGTATAAATATACTACAGTCATTGTGCACATTGTATAAATATACTACAGTCATTGTGCACATTGTATTAATATTTTACACTAATTGTGCACATTGTTTAAATATACTATATTAATTGTGCATATTGTATAAATATACTACAGTCAGTGCACCTTGTAAACATGTTTACACTAATTGTGCACATTGTATAAATACACTACAGTAATTGTGCACATTGTATAAATATTTTACATTAATTGTGCACATTGTATAAATATACTACAGTAATTGTGCACATTGTATAAATATTTTACATTAATTGTGCACATTGTATAAATATACTACAGTCAGTGCACATTGTAAAAATGTTTTACACTAATTGTGCACATTTTGTAAATATACTATATTAATTGTGCACATTGTATAAATAAATTACGGTAATTGTGCACATTGTATAAATAAACTACAGTCATTGTGCACATTGTATAAATATTTTACACTAATTGTGCACATTGTGTAAATATACTATATTAATTGTGCACATTGTATAAATAAACTACAGTCAGTGCACTTTGTAAAAATGTTTTAAACTAAGTGTTCACATTTTGTAAATATACTATATTAATTGTGCACATTGTAGAAATATACTACAGTCAGTGCACATTGTAAAAATGTTTTACACTAATTGTGCACATTGTATAAATATACTACAGTCAGTGCACATTGTAAAAATGTTTTACACTAATTGTGCACATTGTATAAATATACTACAGTCAGTGCACATTGTAAAATTGTTTTACACTAATTGTGCACATTGTATAAATATACTACAGTCATTGTGCACATTGTATAAATATACTACAGTAATTGTGCACATTGTATAAATATTTTACACTAATTGCGCACATTGTGTAAATATACTATATTAATTGTGCACATTGTATAAATATACTACAGTCATTGTGCACATGGTATAAATATTTTACACTTATTGTGTACATTGTGTAAATATACTACAGTCATTGTGCACATTGTATAAATATTTTACACTAATTGTGCACATTGTGTAAATATACTACAGTCAGTGCACATTGCAAAAATGTTTTACACTAATTGTGCACATTGTATAAATATACTACAGTCAGTGCACATTGTAAAAATGTTTTACACTAATTGTACACATTGTATAAATATACTACAGTCAGTGCACATTGAAAAAATGTTTTACACTAATTTTGCACATTGTATAAATATACAACAGTAATTATGCACATTGTATAAATACACAATGGTAATTGTGCACATTGTATAAATATACTACAGTAATTATGCACATTGTATAAATATTTTACACTAATTGTGCACATTGTGTAAATAAACTATATTAATTGTGCACATTGTATAAATATACTACAGTCAGTGCACATTGTAAAACTGTTTTACACTAATTGTGCACATTGTATAAATATACTACAGTCAGTGCACATTGTAAAAATGTTTTACACTAATTGTGCACATTGTATAAATATACTACAGTCAGTGCACATTGTAAAAATGTTTCACACTAATTGTGCACATTTTGTAAATATACTATATTAATTGTGCACATTGTATAAATAAACTACGGTAATTGTGCACATTGTATAAATAAACTACAGTCATTGTGCACATTGTATAAATATTTTACACTAATTGTGCACATTGTGTAAATATACTATATTAATTGTGCACATTGTATAAATAAACTACAGTCAGTGCACATTGTAAAAATGTTTTAAACTAATTGTGCACATTTTGTAAATATACTATATTAATTATGCACATTGTATAAATATACTACAGTCAGTGCACATTGTAAAAATGTTTTACACTAATTGTGCACATTGTATAAATATACTACAGTCAGTGCACATTGTATAAATACACTACAGCCATTGTGCACATTGTATAAATATTTTACACTAATTGTGCACATTGTGTAAATATACTATATTAATTGTGCACATTGTATAAATATACTACAGTCAGTGCACATTGTAAAAATGTTTTACACTAATTGTACACATTGTATAAATATACTACAGTCAGTGCACATTGTAAAAATGTTTTACACTAATTGTGCACATTGTATAAATATACAACAGTAATTGTGCACATTGTATAAATACACTACAGCCATTGTGCACATTGTATAAATATTTTGCACTAATTGTGCACATTGCATAAATATACTAAAGTCATTGTGCACATTGTATAAATATTTTACACTAATTGTGCACATTGTGTAAATATACTACAGTCAGTGCACATTGAAAAAATGTTTTACACTAATTTTGCACATTGTATAAATAAACAACAGTAATTGTGCACATTGTATAAATACACGATGGTAATTGTGCACATTGTATAAATATACTACATTAATTATGCACATTGTATAAATATTTTACACTAATTGTGCACATTGTGTAAATAAACTATATTAATTGTGCACATTGTATAAATATACTTCAGTCAGTGCACATTGTAAAAATGTTTTACACTAATTGTGCACATTGTATAAATATACTACAGTCAGTGCACATTGCAAAAATGTTTTACACTAATTGTGCACATTGTATAAATATACTACAGTCATTGTGCACATTGTATAAATATACTACAGTCATTGTGCACATTCTATTAATATTTTACACTAATTGTGCACATTGTGTAAATATACTATATTAATTGTGCATATTGTATAAATATAGTACAGTCAGTGCACCTTGTAAACATGTTTACACTAATTGTGCACATTGTATAAATATACTATATTAATTGTGCACATTGTATAAATAAACTACAGTCAGTGCACATTGTAAAAATATTTTACACTAATTGTGCACATTGTATAAATATACAACAGTAATTGTGCACATTGTATAAATACACTACAGTAATTGTGCACATTGTATAAACATTTTACATTAATTGTGCACATTGTATAAATATACTACAGTAATTGTGCACATTGTATAAATATTTTACATTAATTGTGCACATTGTATAAATATACTACAGTCAGTGCACATTGTAAAAATGTTTTACACTAATTGTGCACATTTTGTAAATATACTATATTAATTGTGCACATTGTATAAATAAACTACGGTAATTGTGCACATTGTATAAATAAACTACATTCATTGTGCACATTGTAAAAATGTTTTAAACTAATTGTGCACATTTTGTAAATATACTATATTAATTGTGCACATTGTATAAATATACTACAGTCAGTGCACATTGTAAAAATGTTTTACACTAATTGTGCACATTGTATAAATATACTACAGTCAGTGCACATTGTAAAAATGTTTTACACTAATTGTGCACATTGTATAAATATACTACAGTCATTGTGCACATTGTATAAATATACTACAGTCATTGTGCACATTGTATTAATATTTTACACTAATTGTGCACATTGTTTAAATATACTATATTAATTGTGCATATTGTATAAATATACTACAGTCAGTGCACCTTGTAAACATGTTTACACTAATTGTGCACATTGTATAAATATACTATATTAATTGTGCACATTGTATAAATAAACTACAGTCAGTGCACATTGTAAAAATATTTTACACTAATTGTGCACATTGTATAAATATACAACAGTAATTGTGCACATTGTATAAATATTTTACACTAATTGTGCACATTGTGTAAATAAACTATATTAATTGTGCACATTGTATAAATATACTACAGTCAGTGCACATTGTAAAACTGTTTTACACTAATTGTGCACATTGTATAAATATACTACAGTCAGTGCACATTGTAAAAATGTTTTACACTAATTGTGCACATTGTATAAATATACTACAGTCAGTGCACATTGTAAAAATGTTTCACACTAATTGTGCACATTTTGTAAATATACTATATTAATTGTGCACATTGTATAAATAAACTACGGTAATTGTGCACATTGTATAAATAAACTACAGTCATTGTGCACATTGTATAAATATTTTACACTAATTGTGCACATTGTGTAAATATACTATATTAATTGTGCACATTGTATAAATAAACTACAGTCAGTGCACATTGTAAAAATGTTTTAAACTAATTGTGCACATTTTGTAAATATACTATATTAATTATGCACATTGTATAAATATACTACAGTCAGTGCACATTGTAAAAATGTTTTACACTAATTGTGCACATTGTATAAATATACTACAGTCAGTGCACATTGTATAAATACACTACAGCCATTGTGCACATTGTATAAATATTTTACACTAATTGTGCACATTGTGTAAATATACTATATTAATTGTGCACATTGTATAAATATACTACAGTCAGTGCACATTGTAAAAATGTTTTACACTAATTGTACACATTGTATAAATATACTACAGTCAGTGCACATTGTAAAAATGTTTTACACTAATTGTGCACATTGTATAAATATACAACAGTAATTGTGCACATTGTATAAATACACTACAGCCATTGTGCACATTGTATAAATATTTTGCACTAATTGTGCACATTGTATAAATATACTAAAGTCATTGTGCACATTGTATAAATATTTTACACTAATTGTGCACATTGTGTAAATATACTACAGTCAGTGCACATTGAAAAAATGTTTTACACTAATTTTGCACATTGTATAAATAAACAACAGTAATTGTGCACATTGTATAAATACACGATGGTAATTGTGCACATTGTATAAATATACTACAGTCAGTGCACATTGTAAAAATGTTTTACACTAATTGTGCACATTGTATAAATATACAACAGTAATTGTGCACATTGTATAAATACACTACAGCCATTGTGCACATTGTATAAATATTTTGCACTAATTGTGCACATTGTATAAATATACTAAAGTCATTGTGCACATTGTATAAATATTTTACACTAATTGTGCACATTGTGTAAATATACTACAGTCAGTGCACATTGAAAAAATGTTTTACACTAATTTTGCACATTGTATAAATAAACAACAGTAATTATGCACATTGTATAAATACACGATGGTAATTGTGCACATTGTATAAATATACTACTGTAATTATGCACATTGTATAAATATTTTACACTAATTGTGCACATTGTGTAAATAAACTATATTAATTGTGCACATTGTATAAATATACTTCAGTCAGTGCACATTGTAAAAATGTTTTACACTAATTGTGCACATTGTATAAATATACTACAGTCAGTGCACATTGCAAAAATGTTTTACACTAATTGTGCACATTGTATAAATATACTACAGTCAGTGCACATTGTAAAAATGTTTTACACTAATTGTGCACATTGTATAAATATACTACAGTCAGTGCACATTGCAAAAATGTTTTACACTAATTATGCACATTGTATAAATATACTACAGTCAGTGCACATTGTAAAATGTTTTACACTAATTGTGCACATTGTATAAATATACTACAGTCATTGTGCACATTGTATAAATATACTAAAGTCATTGTGCACATTGTATAAATATTTTACACTAATTGTGCACATTGTGTAAATATACTACAGTCAGTGCACATTGAAAAAATGTTTTACACTAATTTTGCACATTGTATAAATAAACAACAGTAATTGTGCACATTGTATAAATACACGATGGTAATTGTGCACATTGTATAAATATACTACAGTCAGTGCACATTGTAAAAATGTTTTACACTAATTGTGCACATTGTATAAATATACAACAGTAATTGTGCACATTGTATAAATACACTACAGCCATTGTGCACATTGTATAAATATTTTGCACTAATTGTGCACATTGTATAAATATACTAAAGTCATTGTGCACATTGTATAAATATTTTACACTAATTGTGCACATTGTGTAAATATACTACAGTCAGTGCACATTGAAAAAATGTTTTACACTAATTTTGCACATTGTATAAATAAACAACAGTAATTATGCACATTGTATAAATACACGATGGTAATTGTGCACATTGTATAAATATACTACTGTAATTATGCACATTGTATAAATATTTTACACTAATTGTGCACATTGTGTAAATAAACTATATTAATTGTGCACATTGTATAAATATACTTCAGTCAGTGCACATTGTAAAAATGTTTTACACTAATTGTGCACATTGTATAAATATACTACAGTCAGTGCACATTGCAAAAATGTTTTACACTAATTGTGCACATTGTATAAATATACTACAGTCAGTGCACATTGTAAAAATGTTTTACACTAATTGTGCACATTGTATAAATATACTACAGTCAGTGCACATTGCAAAAATGTTTTACACTAATTATGCACATTGTATAAATATACTACAGTCAGTGCACATTGTAAAATGTTTTACACTAATTGTGCACATTGTATAAATATACTACAGTCATTGTGCACATTGTATAAATATACTACAGTCATTGTGCACATTGTATTAATATTTTACACTAATTGTGCACATTGTTTAAATATACTATATTAATTGTGCATATTGTATAAATATACTACAGTCAGTGCACCTTGTAAACATGTTTACACTAATTGTGCACATTGTATAAATATACTATATTAATTGTGCACATTGTATAAATAAACTACAGTCAGTGCACATTGTAAAAATGTTTTACACTAATTGTGCACATTGTATAAATATACAACAGTAATTGTGCACATTGTATAAATACACTACAGTAATTGTGCACATTGTATAAATATTTTACATTAATTGTGCACATTGTATAAATAGACTACAGTAATTGTGCACATTGTATAAATATTTTACATTAATTGTGCACATTGTATAAATATACTTCAGTCAGTGCACATTGTAAAAATGTTTTACACTAATTGTGCACATTGTATAAATATACTACAGTCATTGTGCACATTGTATAAATATACTACAGTCATTGTGCACATTCTATTAATATTTTACACTAATTGTGCACATTGTGTAAATATACTATATTAATTGTGCATATTGTATAAATATACTACAGTCAGTGCACCTTGTAAACATGTTTACACTAATTGTGCACATTGTATAAATATACTATATTAATTGTGCACATTGTATAAATAAACTACAGTCAGTGCACATTGTAAAAATATTTTACACTAATTGTGCACATTGTATAAATATACAACAGTAATTGTGCACATTGTATAAATACACTACAGTAATTGTGCACATTGTATAAATATTTTACATTAATTGTGCACATTGTATAAATATACTACAGTAATTGTGCACATTGTATAAATATTTTACATTAATTGTGCACATTGTATAAATATACTACAGTCAGTGCACATTGTAAAAATGTTTTACACTAATTGTGCACATTTTGTAAATATACTATATTAATTGTGCACATTGTATAAATAAACTACGGTAATTGTGCACATTGTATAAATAAACTACATTCATTGTGCACATTGTAAAAATGTTTTAAACTAATTGTGCACATTTTGTAAATATACTATATTAATTGTGCACATTGTATAAATATACTACAGTCAGTGCACATTGTAAAAATGTTTTACACTAATTGTGCACATTGTATAAATATACTACAGTCAGTGCACATTGTAAAAATGTTTTACACTAATTGTGCACATTGTATAAATATACTACAGTCATTGTGCACATTGTATAAATATACTACAGTCATTGTGCACATTGTATAAATATTTTACACTAATTGTGCACATTGTGTAAATATACTACAGTCAGTGCACATTGAAAAAATGTTTTACACTAATTTTGCACATTGTATAAATAAACAACAGTAATTGTGCACATTGTATAAATACACAATGGTAATTGTGCACATTGTATAAATATACTACAGTAATTATGCACATTGTATAAATATTTTACACTAATTGTGCACATTGTGTAAATAAACTATATTAATTGTGCACATTGTATAAATATACTTCAGTCAGTGCACATTGTAAAAATGTTTTACACTAATTGTGCACATTGTATAAATATACTACAGTCATTGTGCACATTGTATAAATATACTACAGTCATTGTGCACATTCTATTAATATTTTACACTAATTGTGCACATTGTGTAAATATACTATATTAATTGTGCATATTGTATAAATATACTACAGTCAGTGCACCTTGTAAACATGTTTACACTAATTGTGCACATTGTATAAATATACTATATTAATTGTGCACATTGTATAAATAAACTACAGTCAGTGCACATTGTAAAAATATTTTACACTAATTGTGCACATTGTATAAATATACAACAGTAATTGTGCACATTGTATAAATACACTACAGTAATTGTGCACATTGTATAAATATTTTACATTAATTGTGCACATTGTATAAATATACTACAGTAATTGTGCACATTGTATAAATATTTTACATTAATTGTGCACATTGTATAAATATACTACAGTCAGTGCACATTGTAAAAATGTTTTACACTAATTGTGCACATTTTGTAAATATACTATATTAATTGTGCACATTGTATAAATAAACTACGGTAATTGTGCACATTGTATAAATAAACTACATTCATTGTGCACATTGTAAAAATGTTTTAAACTAATTGTGCACATTTTGTAAATATACTATATTAATTGTGCACATTGTATAAATATACTACAGTCAGTGCACATTGTAAAAATGTTTTACACTAATTGTGCACATTGTATAAATATACTACAGTCAGTGCACATTGTAAAAATGTTTTACACTAATTGTGCACATTGTATAAATATACTACAGTCATTGTGCACATTGTATAAATATACTACAGTCATTGTGCACATTGTATTAATATTTTACACTAATTGTGCACATTGTTTAAATATACTATATTAATTGCGCATATTGTATAAATATACTACAGTCAGTGCACCTTGTAAACATGTTTACACTAATTGTGCACATTGTATAAATATACTATATTAATTGTGCACATTGTATAAATAAACTACAGTCAGTGCACATTGTAAAAATGTTTTACACTAATTGTGCACATTGTATAAATATACAACAGTAATTGTGCACATTGTATAAATACACTACAGTAATTGTGCACATTGTATAAATATTTTACATTAATTGTGCACATTGTATAAATATACTACAGTAATTGTGCACATTGTATAAATATTTTACATTAATTGTGCACATTGTATAAATATACTACAGTCAGTGCACATTGTAAAAATGTTTTACACTAATTGTACACATTGTATAAATATACTACAGTCAGTGCACATTGAAAAAATGTTTTACACTAATTTTGCACATTGTATAAATATACAACAGTAATTGTGCACATTGTATAAATACACAATGGTAATTGTGCACATTGTATAAATATACTACAGTAATTATGCACATTGTATAAATATTTTACACTAATTGTGCACATTGTGTAAATAAACTATATTAATTGTGCACATTGTATAAATATACTACAGTCAGTGCACATTGTAAAAATGTTTTACACTAATTGTGCACATTGTATAAATATACTACAGTCAGTGCACATTGTAAAAATGTTTTACACTAATTGTGCACATTGTATAAATATACTACAGTCAGTGCACATTGTAAAAATGTTTCACACTAATTGTGCACATTTTGTAAATATAATATATTAATTGTGCACATTGTATAAATAAACTACGGTAATTGTGCACATTGTATAAATAAACTACAGTCATTGTGCACATTGTATAAATATTTTACACTAATTGTGCACATTGTGTAAATATACTATATTAATTGTGCACATTGTATAAATAAACTACAGTCAGTGCACATTGTAAAAATGTTTTAAACTAATTGTGCACATTTTGTAAATATACTATATTAATTATGCACATTGTATAAATATACTACAGTCAGTGCACATTGTAAAAATGTTTTACACTAATTGTGCACATTGTATAAATATACTACAGTCAGTGCACATTGTATAAATACACTACAGCCATTGTGCACATTGTATAAATATTTTACACTAATTGTGCACATTGTGTAAATATACTATATTAATTGTGCACATTGTATAAATATACTACAGTCAGTGCACATTGTAAAAATGTTTTACACTAATTGTAGACATTGTATAAATATACTACAGTCAGTGCACATTGTAAAAATGTTTTACACTAATTGTGCACATTGTATAAATATACAACAGTAATTGTGCACATTGTATAAATATTTTACACTAATTGTGCACATTGTGTAAATAAACTATATTAATTGTGCACATTGTATAAATATACTACAGTCAGTGCACATTGTAAAACTGTTTTACACTAATTGTGCACATTGTATAAATATACTACAGTCAGTGCACATTGTAAAAATGTTTTACACTAATTGTGCACATTGTATAAATATACTACAGTCAGTGCACATTGTAAAAATGTTTCACACTAATTGTGCACATTTTGTAAATATACTATATTAATTGTGCACATTGTATAAATAAACTACGGTAATTGTGCACATTGTATAAATAAACTACAGTCATTGTGCACATTGTATAAATATTTTACACTAATTGTGCACATTGTGTAAATATACTATATTAATTGTGCACATTGTATAAATAAACTACAGTCAGTGCACATTGTAAAAATGTTTTAAACTAATTGTGCACATTTTGTAAATATACTATATTAATTATGCACATTGTATAAATATACTACAGTCAGTGCACATTGTAAAAATGTTTTACACTAATTGTGCACATTGTATAAATATACTACAGTCAGTGCACATTGTATAAATACACTACAGCCATTGTGCACATTGTATAAATATTTTACACTAATTGTGCACATTGTGTAAATATACTATATTAATTGTGCACATTGTATAAATATACTACAGTCAGTGCACATTGTAAAAATGTTTTACACTAATTGTACACATTGTATAAATATACTACAGTCAGTGCACATTGTAAAAATGTTTTACACTAATTGTGCACATTGTATAAATATACAACAGTAATTGTGCACATTGTATAAATACACTACAGCCATTGTGCACATTGTATAAATATTTTGCACTAATTGTGCACATTGTATAAATATACTAAAGTCATTGTGCACATTGTATAAATATTTTACACTAATTGTGCACATTGTGTAAATATACTACAGTCAGTGCACATTGAAAAAATGTTTTACACTAATTTTGCACATTGTATAAATAAACAACAGTAATTGTGCACATTGTATAAATACACGATGGTAATTGTGCACATTGTATAAATATACTACAGTCAGTGCACATTGTAAAAATGTTTTACACTAATTGTGCACATTGTATAAATATACAACAGTAATTGTGCACATTGTATAAATACACTACAGCCATTGTGCACATTGTATAAATATTTTGCACTAATTGTGCACATTGTATAAATATACTAAAGTCATTGTGCACATTGTATAAATATTTTACACTAATTGTGCACATTGTGTAAATATACTACAGTCAGTGCACATTGAAAAAATGTTTTACACTAATTTTGCACATTGTATAAATAAACAACAGTAATTATGCACATTGTATAAATACACGATGGTAATTGTGCACATTGTATAAATATACTACTGTAATTATGCACATTGTATAAATATTTTACACTAATTGTGCACATTGTGTAAATAAACTATATTAATTGTGCACATTGTATAAATATACTTCAGTCAGTGCACATTGTAAAAATGTTTTACACTAATTGTGCACATTGTATAAATATACTACAGTCAGTGCACATTGCAAAAATGTTTTACACTAATTGTGCACATTGTATAAATATACTACAGTCAGTGCACATTGTAAAAATGTTTTACACTAATTGTGCACATTGTATAAATATACTACAGTCAGTGCACATTGCAAAAATGTTTTACACTAATTATGCACATTGTATAAATATACTACAGTCAGTGCACATTGTAAAATGTTTTACACTAATTGTGCACATTGTATAAATATACTACAGTCATTGTGCACATTGTATAAATATACTACAGTCATTGTGCACATTGTATTAATATTTTACACTAATTGTGCACATTGTTTAAATATACTATATTAATTGTGCATATTGTATAAATATACTACAGTCAGTGCACCTTGTAAACATGTTTACACTAATTGTGCACATTGTATAAATATACTATATTAATTGTGCACATTGTATAAATAAACTACAGTCAGTGCACATTGTAAAAATGTTTTACACTAATTGTGCACATTGTATAAATATACAACAGTAATTGTGCACATTGTATAAATACACTACAGTAATTGTGCACATTGTATAAATATTTTACATTAATTGTGCACATTGTATAAATAGACTACAGTAATTGTGCACATTGTATAAATATTTTACATTAATTGTGCACATTGTATAAATATACTTCAGTCAGTGCACATTGTAAAAATGTTTTACACTAATTGTGCACATTGTATAAATATACTACAGTCATTGTGCACATTGTATAAATATACTACAGTCATTGTGCACATTCTATTAATATTTTACACTAATTGTGCACATTGTGTAAATATACTATATTAATTGTGCATATTGTATAAATATACTACAGTCAGTGCACCTTGTAAACATGTTTACACTAATTGTGCACATTGTATAAATATACTATATTAATTGTGCACATTGTATAAATAAACTACAGTCAGTGCACATTGTAAAAATATTTTACACTAATTGTGCACATTGTATAAATATACAACAGTAATTGTGCACATTGTATAAATACACTACAGTAATTGTGCACATTGTATAAATATTTTACATTAATTGTGCACATTGTATAAATATACTACAGTAATTGTGCACATTGTATAAATATTTTACATTAATTGTGCACATTGTATAAATATACTACAGTCAGTGCACATTGTAAAAATGTTTTACACTAATTGTGCACATTTTGTAAATATACTATATTAATTGTGCACATTGTATAAATAAACTACGGTAATTGTGCACATTGTATAAATAAACTACATTCATTGTGCACATTGTAAAAATGTTTTAAACTAATTGTGCACATTTTGTAAATATACTATATTAATTGTGCACATTGTATAAATATACTACAGTCAGTGCACATTGTAAAAATGTTTTACACTAATTGTGCACATTGTATAAATATACTACAGTCAGTGCACATTGTAAAAATGTTTTACACTAATTGTGCACATTGTATAAATATACTACAGTCATTGTGCACATTGTATAAATATACTACAGTCATTGTGCACATTGTATAAATATTTTACACTAATTGTGCACATTGTGTAAATATACTACAGTCAGTGCACATTGAAAAAATGTTTTACACTAATTTTGCACATTGTATAAATAAACAACAGTAATTGTGCACATTGTATAAATACACAATGGTAATTGTGCACATTGTATAAATATACTACAGTAATTATGCACATTGTATAAATATTTTACACTAATTGTGCACATTGTGTAAATAAACTATATTAATTGTGCACATTGTATAAATATACTTCAGTCAGTGCACATTGTAAAAATGTTTTACACTAATTGTGCACATTGTATAAATATACTACAGTCATTGTGCACATTGTATAAATATACTACAGTCATTGTGCACATTCTATTAATATTTTACACTAATTGTGCACATTGTGTAAATATACTATATTAATTGTGCATATTGTATAAATATACTACAGTCAGTGCACCTTGTAAACATGTTTACACTAATTGTGCACATTGTATAAATATACTATATTAATTGTGCACATTGTATAAATAAACTACAGTCAGTGCACATTGTAAAAATATTTTACACTAATTGTGCACATTGTATAAATATACAACAGTAATTGTGCACATTGTATAAATACACTACAGTAATTGTGCACATTGTATAAATATTTTACATTAATTGTGCACATTGTATAAATATACTACAGTAATTGTGCACATTGTATAAATATTTTACATTAATTGTGCACATTGTATAAATATACTACAGTCAGTGCACATTGTAAAAATGTTTTACACTAATTGTGCACATTTTGTAAATATACTATATTAATTGTGCACATTGTATAAATAAACTACGGTAATTGTGCACATTGTATAAATAAACTACATTCATTGTGCACATTGTAAAAATGTTTTAAACTAATTGTGCACATTTTGTAAATATACTATATTAATTGTGCACATTGTATAAATATACTACAGTCAGTGCACATTGTAAAAATGTTTTACACTAATTGTGCACATTGTATAAATATACTACAGTCAGTGCACATTGTAAAAATGTTTTACACTAATTGTGCACATTGTATAAATATACTACAGTCATTGTGCACATTGTATAAATATACTACAGTCATTGTGCACATTGTATTAATATTTTACACTAATTGTGCACATTGTTTAAATATACTATATTAATTGCGCATATTGTATAAATATACTACAGTCAGTGCACCTTGTAAACATGTTTACACTAATTGTGCACATTGTATAAATATACTATATTAATTGTGCACATTGTATAAATAAACTACAGTCAGTGCACATTGTAAAAATGTTTTACACTAATTGTGCACATTGTATAAATATACAACAGTAATTGTGCACATTGTATAAATACACTACAGTAATTGTGCACATTGTATAAATATTTTACATTAATTGTGCACATTGTATAAATATACTACAGTAATTGTGCACATTGTATAAATATTTTACATTAATTGTGCACATTGTATAAATATACTACAGTCAGTGCACATTGTAAAAATGTTTTACACTAATTGTACACATTGTATAAATATACTACAGTCAGTGCACATTGAAAAAATGTTTTACACTAATTTTGCACATTGTATAAATATACAACAGTAATTGTGCACATTGTATAAATACACAATGGTAATTGTGCACATTGTATAAATATACTACAGTAATTATGCACATTGTATAAATATTTTACACTAATTGTGCACATTGTGTAAATAAACTATATTAATTGTGCACATTGTATAAATATACTACAGTCAGTGCACATTGTAAAAATGTTTTACACTAATTGTGCACATTGTATAAATATACTACAGTCAGTGCACATTGTAAAAATGTTTTACACTAATTGTGCACATTGTATAAATATACTACAGTCAGTGCACATTGTAAAAATGTTTCACACTAATTGTGCACATTTTGTAAATATAATATATTAATTGTGCACATTGTATAAATAAACTACGGTAATTGTGCACATTGTATAAATAAACTACAGTCATTGTGCACATTGTATAAATATTTTACACTAATTGTGCACATTGTGTAAATATACTATATTAATTGTGCACATTGTATAAATAAACTACAGTCAGTGCACATTGTAAAAATGTTTTAAACTAATTGTGCACATTTTGTAAATATACTATATTAATTATGCACATTGTATAAATATACTACAGTCAGTGCACATTGTAAAAATGTTTTACACTAATTGTGCACATTGTATAAATATACTACAGTCAGTGCACATTGTATAAATACACTACAGCCATTGTGCACATTGTATAAATATTTTACACTAATTGTGCACATTGTGTAAATATACTATATTAATTGTGCACATTGTATAAATATACTACAGTCAGTGCACATTGTAAAAATGTTTTACACTAATTGTAGACATTGTATAAATATACTACAGTCAGTGCACATTGTAAAAATGTTTTACACTAATTGTGCACATTGTATAAATATACAACAGTAATTGTGCACATTGTATAAATACACTACAGCCATTGTGCACATTGTATAAATATTTTGCACTAATTGTGCACATTGTATAAATATACTAAAGTCATTGTGCACATTGTATAAATATTTTACACTAATTGTGCACATTGTGTAAATATACTACAGTCAGTGCACATTGAAAAAATGTTTTACACTAATTTTGCACATTGTATAAATAAACAACAGTAATTGTGCACATTGTATAAATACACGATGGTAATTGTGCACATTGTATAAATATACTACAGTAATTATGCACATTGTATAAATATTTTACACTAATTGTGCACATTGTGTAAATAAACTATATTAATTGTGCACATTGTATAAATATACTTCAGTCAGTGCACATTGTAAAAATGTTTTACACTAATTGTGCACATTGTATAAATATATTACAGTCATTGTGCACATTGTATAAATATACTACAGTCATTGTGCACATTCTATTAATATTTTACACTAATTGTGCACATTGTGTAAATATACTATATTAATTGTGCATATTGTATAAATATACTACAGTCAGTGCACCTTGTAAACATGTTTACACTAATTGTGCACATTGTATAAATATACTATATTAATTGTGCACATTGTATAAATAAACTACAGTCAGTGCACATTGTAAAAATATTTTACACTAATTGTGCACATTGTATAAATATACAACAGTAATTGTGCACATTGTATAAATACACTACAGTAATTGTGCACATTGTATAAATATTTTACATTAATTGTGCACATTGTATAAATATACTACAGTAATTGTGCACATTGTATAAATATTTTACATTAATTGTGCACATTGTATAAATATACTACAGTCAGTGCACATTGTAAAAATGTTTTACACTAATTGTGCACATTTTGTAAATATACTATAGTAATTGTGCACATTGTATAAATAAACTACGGTAATTGTGCACATTGTATAAATAAACTACATTCATTGTGCACATTGTAAAAATGTTTTAAACTAATTGTGCACATTTTGTAAATATACTATATTAATTGTGCACATTGTATAAATATACTACAGTCAGTGCACATTGTAAAAATGTTTTACACTAATTGTGCACATTGTATAAATATACTACAGTCATTGTGCACATTGTATAAATATACTACAGTAATTGTGCACATTGTATAAATATTTTACACTAATTGTGCACATTGTGTAAATATACTATATTAATTGTGCACATTGTATAAATAAACTACAGTCAGTGCACATTGTAAAAATGTTTTAAACTAATTGTGCACATTTTGTAAATATACTATATTAATTATGCACATTGTATAAATATACTACAGTCAGTGCACATTGTAAAAATGTTTTACACTAATTGTGCACATTGTATAAATATACTACAGTCATTGTGCACATTGTATAAATATACTACAGTAATTGTGCACATTGTATAAATATTTTACACTAATTGTGCACATTGTGTAAATATACTATATTAATTGTGCACATTGTATAAATAAACTACAGTCAGTGCACATTGTAAAAATGTTTTAAACTAATTGTGCACATTTTGTAAATATACTATATTAATTGTGCACATTGTATAAATATACTACAGTAATTGTGCACATTGTATAAATACACTACAGTCATTGTGCACATGGTATAAATATTTTACACTTATTGTGTACATTGTGTAAATATACTACAGTCATTGTGCACATTGTATAAATATTTTACACTAATTGTGCACATTGTGTAAATATACTACAGTCAGTGCACATTGCAAAAATGTTTTACACTAATTGTGCACATTGTATAAATATACTACAGTCAGTGCACATAGTAAAAATGTTTTACACTAATTGTACACATTGTATAAATATACTACAGTCAGTGCACATTGAAAAAATGTTTTACACTAATTTTGCACATTGTATAAATATACAACAGTAATTGTGCACATTGTATAAATACACAATGGTAATTGTGCACATTGTATAAATATACTACAGTAATTATGCACATTGTATAAATATTTTACACTAATTGTGCACATTGTGTAAATAAACTATATTAATTGTGCACATTGTATAAATATACTACAGTCAGTGCACATTGTAAAAATGTTTTACACTAATTGTGCACATTGTATAAATATACTACAGTCAGTGCACATTGTAAAAATGTTTTACACTAATTGTGCACATTGTATAAATATACTACAGTCAGTGCACATTGTAAAAATGTTTCACACTAATTGTGCACATTTTGTAAATATAATATATTAATTGTGCACATTGTATAAATAAACTACGGTAATTGTGCACATTGTATAAATAAACTACAGTCATTGTGCACATTGTATAAATATTTTACACTAATTGTGCACATTGTGTAAATATACTATATTAATTGTGCACATTGTATAAATAAACTACAGTCAGTGCACATTGTAAAAATGTTTTAAACTAATTGTGCACATTTTGTAAATATACTATATTAATTATGCACATTGTATAAATATACTACAGTCAGTGCACATTGTATAAATACACTACAGCCATTGTGCACATTGTATAAATATTTTACACTAATTGTGCACATTGTGTAAATATACTATATTAATTGTGCACATTGTATAAATATACTACAGTCAGTGCACATTGTAAAAATGTTTTACACTAATTGTGCACATTGTATAAATATACAACAGTAATTGTGCACATTGTATAAATACACTACAGCCATTGTGCACATTGTATAAATATTTTGCACTAATTGTGCACATTGCATAAATATACTAAAAACATTGTGCACATTGTATAAATATTTTACACTAATTGTGCACATTGTGTAAATATACTACAGTCAGTGCACATTGAAAAAATGTTTTACACTAATTTTGCACATTGTATAAATAAACAACAGTAATTGTGCACATTGTATAAATACACGATGGTAATTGTGCACATTGTATAAATATACTACAGTAATTATGCACATTGTATAAATATTTTACACTAATTGTGCACATTGTGTAAATAAACTATATTAATTGTGCACATTGTATAAATATACTTCAGTCAGTGCACATTGTAAAAATGTTTTACACTAATTGTGCACATTGTATAAATATACTACAGTCAGTGCACATTGCAAAAATGTTTTACACTAATTGTGCACATTGTATAAATATACTACAGTCATTGTGCACATTGTATAAATATACTACAGTCATTGTGCACATTCTATTAATATTTTACACTAATTGTGCACATTGTGTAAATATACTATATTAATTGTGCATATTGTATAAATATAGTACAGTCAGTGCACCTTGTAAACATGTTTACACTAATTGTGCACATTGTATAAATATACTATATTAATTGTGCACATTGTATAAATAAACTACAGTCAGTGCACATTGTAAAAATATTTTACACTAATTGTGCACATTGTATAAATATACAACAGTAATTGTGCACATTGTATAAATACACTACAGTAATTGTGCACATTGTATAAACATTTTACATTAATTGTGCACATTGTATAAATATACTACAGTAATTGTGCACATTGTATAAATATTTTACATTAATTGTGCACATTGTATAAATATACTACAGTCAGTGCACATTGTAAAAATGTTTTACACTAATTGTGCACATTTTGTAAATATACTATATTAATTGTGCACATTGTATAAATAAACTACGGTAATTGTGCACATTGTATAAATAAACTACATTCATTGTGCACATTGTAAAAATGTTTTAAACTAATTGTGCACATTTTGTAAATATACTATATTAATTGTGCACATTGTATAAATATACTACAGTCAGTGCACATTGTAAAAATGTTTTACACTAATTGTGCACATTGTATAAATATACTACAGTCAGTGCACATTGTAAAAATGTTTTACACTAATTGTGCACATTGTATAAATATACTACAGTCATTGTGCACATTGTATAAATATACTACAGTCATTGTGCACATTGTATTAATATTTTACACTAATTGTGCACATTGTTTAAATATACTATATTAATTGTGCATATTGTATAAATATACTACAGTCAGTGCACCTTGTAAACATGTTTACACTAATTGTGCACATTGTATAAATATACTATATTAATTGTGCACATTGTATAAATAAACTACAGTCAGTGCACATTGTAAAAATATTTTACACTAATTGTGCACATTGTATAAATATACAACAGTAATTGTGCACATTGTATAAATATTTTACACTAATTGTGCACATTGTGTAAATAAACTATATTAATTGTGCACATTGTATAAATATACTACAGTCAGTGCACATTGTAAAACTGTTTTACACTAATTGTGCACATTGTATAAATATACTACAGTCAGTGCACATTGTAAAAATGTTTTACACTAATTGTGCACATTGTATAAATATACTACAGTCAGTGCACATTGTAAAAATGTTTCACACTAATTGTGCACATTTTGTAAATATACTATATTAATTGTGCACATTGTATAAATAAACTACGGTAATTGTGCACATTGTATAAATAAACTACAGTCATTGTGCACATTGTATAAATATTTTACACTAATTGTGCACATTGTGTAAATATACTATATTAATTGTGCACATTGTATAAATAAACTACAGTCAGTGCACATTGTAAAAATGTTTTAAACTAATTGTGCACATTTTGTAAATATACTATATTAATTATGCACATTGTATAAATATACTACAGTCAGTGCACATTGTAAAAATGTTTTACACTAATTGTGCACATTGTATAAATATACTACAGTCAGTGCACATTGTATAAATACACTACAGCCATTGTGCACATTGTATAAATATTTTACACTAATTGTGCACATTGTGTAAATATACTATATTAATTGTGCACATTGTATAAATATACTACAGTCAGTGCACATTGTAAAAATGTTTTACACTAATTGTACACATTGTATAAATATACTACAGTCAGTGCACATTGTAAAAATGTTTTACACTAATTGTGCACATTGTATAAATATACAACAGTAATTGTGCACATTGTATAAATACACTACAGCCATTGTGCACATTGTATAAATATTTTGCACTAATTGTGCACATTGTATAAATATACTAAAGTCATTGTGCACATTGTATAAATATTTTACACTAATTGTGCACATTGTGTAAATATACTACAGTCAGTGCACATTGAAAAAATGTTTTACACTAATTTTGCACATTGTATAAATAAACAACAGTAATTGTGCACATTGTATAAATACACGATGGTAATTGTGCACATTGTATAAATATACTACAGTCAGTGCACATTGTAAAAATGTTTTACACTAATTGTGCACATTGTATAAATATACAACAGTAATTGTGCACATTGTATAAATACACTACAGCCATTGTGCACATTGTATAAATATTTTGCACTAATTGTGCACATTGTATAAATATACTAAAGTCATTGTGCACATTGTATAAATATTTTACACTAATTGTGCACATTGTGTAAATATACTACAGTCAGTGCACATTGAAAAAATGTTTTACACTAATTTTGCACATTGTATAAATAAACAACAGTAATTATGCACATTGTATAAATACACGATGGTAATTGTGCACATTGTATAAATATACTACTGTAATTATGCACATTGTATAAATATTTTACACTAATTGTGCACATTGTGTAAATAAACTATATTAATTGTGCACATTGTATAAATATACTTCAGTCAGTGCACATTGTAAAAATGTTTTACACTAATTGTGCACATTGTATAAATATACTACAGTCAGTGCACATTGCAAAAATGTTTTACACTAATTGTGCACATTGTATAAATATACTACAGTCAGTGCACATTGTAAAAATGTTTTACACTAATTGTGCACATTGTATAAATATACTACAGTCAGTGCACATTGCAAAAATGTTTTACACTAATTATGCACATTGTATAAATATACTACAGTCAGTGCACATTGTAAAATGTTTTACACTAATTGTGCACATTGTATAAATATACTACAGTCATTGTGCACATTGTATAAATATACTACAGTCATTGTGCACATTGTATTAATATTTTACACTAATTGTGCACATTGTTTAAATATACTATATTAATTGTGCATATTGTATAAATATACTACAGTCAGTGCACCTTGTAAACATGTTTACACTAATTGTGCACATTGTATAAATATACTATATTAATTGTGCACATTGTATAAATAAACTACAGTCAGTGCACATTGTAAAAATGTTTTACACTAATTGTGCACATTGTATAAATATACAACAGTAATTGTGCACATTGTATAAATACACTACAGTAATTGTGCACATTGTATAAATATTTTACATTAATTGTGCACATTGTATAAATAGACTACAGTAATTGTGCACATTGTATAAATATTTTACATTAATTGTGCACATTGTATAAATATACTTCAGTCAGTGCACATTGTAAAAATGTTTTACACTAATTGTGCACATTGTATAAATATACTACAGTCATTGTGCACATTGTATAAATATACTACAGTCATTGTGCACATTCTATTAATATTTTACACTAATTGTGCACATTGTGTAAATATACTATATTAATTGTGCATATTGTATAAATATACTACAGTCAGTGCACCTTGTAAACATGTTTACACTAATTGTGCACATTGTATAAATATACTATATTAATTGTGCACATTGTATAAATAAACTACAGTCAGTGCACATTGTAAAAATATTTTACACTAATTGTGCACATTGTATAAATATACAACAGTAATTGTGCACATTGTATAAATACACTACAGTAATTGTGCACATTGTATAAATATTTTACATTAATTGTGCACATTGTATAAATATACTACAGTAATTGTGCACATTGTATAAATATTTTACATTAATTGTGCACATTGTATAAATATACTACAGTCAGTGCACATTGTAAAAATGTTTTACACTAATTGTGCACATTTTGTAAATATACTATATTAATTGTGCACATTGTATAAATAAACTACGGTAATTGTGCACATTGTATAAATAAACTACATTCATTGTGCACATTGTAAAAATGTTTTAAACTAATTGTGCACATTTTGTAAATATACTATATTAATTGTGCACATTGTATAAATATACTACAGTCAGTGCACATTGTAAAAATGTTTTACACTAATTGTGCACATTGTATAAATATACTACAGTCAGTGCACATTGTAAAAATGTTTTACACTAATTGTGCACATTGTATAAATATACTACAGTCATTGTGCACATTGTATAAATATACTACAGTCATTGTGCACATTGTATAAATATTTTACACTAATTGTGCACATTGTGTAAATATACTACAGTCAGTGCACATTGAAAAAATGTTTTACACTAATTTTGCACATTGTATAAATAAACAACAGTAATTGTGCACATTGTATAAATACACAATGGTAATTGTGCACATTGTATAAATATACTACAGTAATTATGCACATTGTATAAATATTTTACACTAATTGTGCACATTGTGTAAATAAACTATATTAATTGTGCACATTGTATAAATATACTTCAGTCAGTGCACATTGTAAAAATGTTTTACACTAATTGTGCACATTGTATAAATATACTACAGTCATTGTGCACATTGTATAAATATACTACAGTCATTGTGCACATTCTATTAATATTTTACACTAATTGTGCACATTGTGTAAATATACTATATTAATTGTGCATATTGTATAAATATACTACAGTCAGTGCACCTTGTAAACATGTTTACACTAATTGTGCACATTGTATAAATATACTATATTAATTGTGCACATTGTATAAATAAACTACAGTCAGTGCACATTGTAAAAATATTTTACACTAATTGTGCACATTGTATAAATATACAACAGTAATTGTGCACATTGTATAAATACACTACAGTAATTGTGCACATTGTATAAATATTTTACATTAATTGTGCACATTGTATAAATATACTACAGTAATTGTGCACATTGTATAAATATTTTACATTAATTGTGCACATTGTATAAATATACTACAGTCAGTGCACATTGTAAAAATGTTTTACACTAATTGTGCACATTTTGTAAATATACTATATTAATTGTGCACATTGTATAAATAAACTACGGTAATTGTGCACATTGTATAAATAAACTACATTCATTGTGCACATTGTAAAAATGTTTTAAACTAATTGTGCACATTTTGTAAATATACTATATTAATTGTGCACATTGTATAAATATACTACAGTCAGTGCACATTGTAAAAATGTTTTACACTAATTGTGCACATTGTATAAATATACTACAGTCAGTGCACATTGTAAAAATGTTTTACACTAATTGTGCACATTGTATAAATATACTACAGTCATTGTGCACATTGTATAAATATACTACAGTCATTGTGCACATTGTATTAATATTTTACACTAATTGTGCACATTGTTTAAATATACTATATTAATTGCGCATATTGTATAAATATACTACAGTCAGTGCACCTTGTAAACATGTTTACACTAATTGTGCACATTGTATAAATATACTATATTAATTGTGCACATTGTATAAATAAACTACAGTCAGTGCACATTGTAAAAATGTTTTACACTAATTGTGCACATTGTATAAATATACAACAGTAATTGTGCACATTGTATAAATACACTACAGTAATTGTGCACATTGTATAAATATTTTACATTAATTGTGCACATTGTATAAATATACTACAGTAATTGTGCACATTGTATAAATATTTTACATTAATTGTGCACATTGTATAAATATACTACAGTCAGTGCACATTGTAAAAATGTTTTACACTAATTGTACACATTGTATAAATATACTACAGTCAGTGCACATTGAAAAAATGTTTTACACTAATTTTGCACATTGTATAAATATACAACAGTAATTGTGCACATTGTATAAATACACAATGGTAATTGTGCACATTGTATAAATATACTACAGTAATTATGCACATTGTATAAATATTTTACACTAATTGTGCACATTGTGTAAATAAACTATATTAATTGTGCACATTGTATAAATATACTACAGTCAGTGCACATTGTAAAAATGTTTTACACTAATTGTGCACATTGTATAAATATACTACAGTCAGTGCACATTGTAAAAATGTTTTACACTAATTGTGCACATTGTATAAATATACTACAGTCAGTGCACATTGTAAAAATGTTTCACACTAATTGTGCACATTTTGTAAATATAATATATTAATTGTGCACATTGTATAAATAAACTACGGTAATTGTGCACATTGTATAAATAAACTACAGTCATTGTGCACATTGTATAAATATTTTACACTAATTGTGCACATTGTGTAAATATACTATATTAATTGTGCACATTGTATAAATAAACTACAGTCAGTGCACATTGTAAAAATGTTTTAAACTAATTGTGCACATTTTGTAAATATACTATATTAATTATGCACATTGTATAAATATACTACAGTCAGTGCACATTGTAAAAATGTTTTACACTAATTGTGCACATTGTATAAATATACTACAGTCAGTGCACATTGTATAAATACACTACAGCCATTGTGCACATTGTATAAATATTTTACACTAATTGTGCACATTGTGTAAATATACTATATTAATTGTGCACATTGTATAAATATACTACAGTCAGTGCACATTGTAAAAATGTTTTACACTAATTGTAGACATTGTATAAATATACTACAGTCAGTGCACATTGTAAAAATGTTTTACACTAATTGTGCACATTGTATAAATATACAACAGTAATTGTGCACATTGTATAAATACACTACAGCCATTGTGCACATTGTATAAATATTTTGCACTAATTGTGCACATTGTATAAATATACTAAAGTCATTGTGCACATTGTATAAATATTTTACACTAATTGTGCACATTGTGTAAATATACTACAGTCAGTGCACATTGAAAAAATGTTTTACACTAATTTTGCACATTGTATAAATAAACAACAGTAATTGTGCACATTGTATAAATACACGATGGTAATTGTGCACATTGTATAAATATACTACAGTAATTATGCACATTGTATAAATATTTTACACTAATTGTGCACATTGTGTAAATAAACTATATTAATTGTGCACATTGTATAAATATACTTCAGTCAGTGCACATTGTAAAAATGTTTTACACTAATTGTGCACATTGTATAAATATATTACAGTCATTGTGCACATTGTATAAATATACTACAGTCATTGTGCACATTCTATTAATATTTTACACTAATTGTGCACATTGTGTAAATATACTATATTAATTGTGCATATTGTATAAATATACTACAGTCAGTGCACCTTGTAAACATGTTTACACTAATTGTGCACATTGTATAAATATACTATATTAATTGTGCACATTGTATAAATAAACTACAGTCAGTGCACATTGTAAAAATATTTTACACTAATTGTGCACATTGTATAAATATACAACAGTAATTGTGCACATTGTATAAATACACTACAGTAATTGTGCACATTGTATAAATATTTTACATTAATTGTGCACATTGTATAAATATACTACAGTAATTGTGCACATTGTATAAATATTTTACATTAATTGTGCACATTGTATAAATATACTACAGTCAGTGCACATTGTAAAAATGTTTTACACTAATTGTGCACATTTTGTAAATATACTATAGTAATTGTGCACATTGTATAAATAAACTACGGTAATTGTGCACATTGTATAAATAAACTACATTCATTGTGCACATTGTAAAAATGTTTTAAACTAATTGTGCACATTTTGTAAATATACTATATTAATTGTGCACATTGTATAAATATACTACAGTCAGTGCACATTGTAAAAATGTTTTACACTAATTGTGCACATTGTATAAATATACTACAGTCATTGTGCACATTGTATAAATATACTACAGTAATTGTGCACATTGTATAAATATTTTACACTAATTGTGCACATTGTGTAAATATACTATATTAATTGTGCACATTGTATAAATAAACTACAGTCAGTGCACATTGTAAAAATGTTTTAAACTAATTGTGCACATTTTGTAAATATACTATATTAATTATGCACATTGTATAAATATACTACAGTCAGTGCACATTGTAAAAATGTTTTACACTAATTGTGCACATTGTATAAATATACTACAGTCATTGTGCACATTGTATAAATATACTACAGTAATTGTGCACATTGTATAAATATTTTACACTAATTGTGCACATTGTGTAAATATACTATATTAATTGTGCACATTGTATAAATAAACTACAGTCAGTGCACATTGTAAAAATGTTTTAAACTAATTGTGCACATTTTGTAAATATACTATATTAATTGTGCACATTGTATAAATATACTACAGTAATTGTGCACATTGTATAAATACACTACAGTCATTGTGCACATGGTATAAATATTTTACACTTATTGTGTACATTGTGTAAATATACTACAGTCATTGTGCACATTGTATAAATATTTTACACTAATTGTGCACATTGTGTAAATATACTACAGTCAGTGCACATTGCAAAAATGTTTTACACTAATTGTGCACATTGTATAAATATACTACAGTCAGTGCACATAGTAAAAATGTTTTACACTAATTGTACACATTGTATAAATATACTACAGTCAGTGCACATTGAAAAAATGTTTTACACTAATTTTGCACATTGTATAAATATACAACAGTAATTGTGCACATTGTATAAATACACAATGGTAATTGTGCACATTGTATAAATATACTACAGTAATTATGCACATTGTATAAATATTTTACACTAATTGTGCACATTGTGTAAATAAACTATATTAATTGTGCACATTGTATAAATATACTACAGTCAGTGCACATTGTAAAAATGTTTTACACTAATTGTGCACATTGTATAAATATACTACAGTCAGTGCACATTGTAAAAATGTTTTACACTAATTGTGCACATTGTATAAATATACTACAGTCAGTGCACATTGTAAAAATGTTTCACACTAATTGTGCACATTTTGTAAATATAATATATTAATTGTGCACATTGTATAAATAAACTACGGTAATTGTGCACATTGTATAAATAAACTACAGTCATTGTGCACATTGTATAAATATTTTACACTAATTGTGCACATTGTGTAAATATACTATATTAATTGTGCACATTGTATAAATAAACTACAGTCAGTGCACATTGTAAAAATGTTTTAAACTAATTGTGCACATTTTGTAAATATACTATATTAATTATGCACATTGTATAAATATACTACAGTCAGTGCACATTGTATAAATACACTACAGCCATTGTGCACATTGTATAAATATTTTACACTAATTGTGCACATTGTGTAAATATACTATATTAATTGTGCACATTGTATAAATATACTACAGTCAGTGCACATTGTAAAAATGTTTTACACTAATTGTGCACATTGTATAAATATACAACAGTAATTGTGCACATTGTATAAATACACTACAGCCATTGTGCACATTGTATAAATATTTTGCACTAATTGTGCACATTGCATAAATATACTAAAGTCATTGTGCACATTGTATAAATATTTTACACTAATTGTGCACATTGTGTAAATATACTACAGTCAGTGCACATTGAAAAAATGTTTTACACTAATTTTGCACATTGTATAAATAAACAACAGTAATTGTGCACATTGTATAAATACACGATGGTAATTGTGCACATTGTATAAATATACTACAGTAATTATGCACATTGTATAAATATTTTACACTAATTGTGCACATTGTGTAAATAAACTATATTAATTGTGCACATTGTATAAATATACTTCAGTCAGTGCACATTGTAAAAATGTTTTACACTAATTGTGCACATTGTATAAATATACTACAGTCAGTGCACATTGCAAAAATGTTTTACACTAATTGTGCACATTGTATAAATATACTACAGTCATTGTGCACATTGTATAAATATACTACAGTCATTGTGCACATTCTATTAATATTTTACACTAATTGTGCACATTGTGTAAATATACTATATTAATTGTGCATATTGTATAAATATAGTACAGTCAGTGCACCTTGTAAACATGTTTACACTAATTGTGCACATTGTATAAATATACTATATTAATTGTGCACATTGTATAAATAAACTACAGTCAGTGCACATTGTAAAAATATTTTACACTAATTGTGCACATTGTATAAATATACAACAGTAATTGTGCACATTGTATAAATACACTACAGTAATTGTGCACATTGTATAAACATTTTACATTAATTGTGCACATTGTATAAATATACTACAGTAATTGTGCACATTGTATAAATATTTTACATTAATTGTGCACATTGTATAAATATACTACAGTCAGTGCACATTGTAAAAATGTTTTACACTAATTGTGCACATTTTGTAAATATACTATATTAATTGTGCACATTGTATAAATAAACTACGGTAATTGTGCACATTGTATAAATAAACTACATTCATTGTGCACATTGTAAAAATGTTTTAAACTAATTGTGCACATTTTGTAAATATACTATATTAATTGTGCACATTGTATAAATATACTACAGTCAGTGCACATTGTAAAAATGTTTTACACTAATTGTGCACATTGTATAAATATACTACAGTCAGTGCACATTGTAAAAATGTTTTACACTAATTGTGCACATTGTATAAATATACTACAGTCATTGTGCACATTGTATAAATATACTACAGTCATTGTGCACATTGTATTAATATTTTACACTAATTGTGCACATTGTTTAAATATACTATATTAATTGTGCATATTGTATAAATATACTACAGTCAGTGCACCTTGTAAACATGTTTACACTAATTGTGCACATTGTATAAATATACTATATTAATTGTGCACATTGTATAAATAAACTACAGTCAGTGCACATTGTAAAAATATTTTACACTAATTGTGCACATTGTATAAATATACAACAGTAATTGTGCACATTGTATAAATACACTACAGTAATTGTGCACATTGTATAAATATTTTACATTAATTGTGCACATTGTATAAATATACTACAGTAATTGTGCACATTGTATAAATATTTTACATTAATTGTGCACATTGTATAAATATACTACAGTCAGTGCACATTGTAAAAATGTTTTACACTAATTGTGCACATTTTGTAAATATACTATATTAATTGTGCACATTGTATAAATAAACTACGGTAATTGTGCACATTGTATAAATAAACTACATTCATTGTGCACATTGTAAAAATGTTTTAAACTAATTGTGCACATTTTGTAAATATACTATATTAATTGTGCACATTGTATAAATATACTACAGTCAGTGCACATTGTAAAAATGTTTTACACTAATTGTGCACATTGTATAAATATACTACAGTCAGTGCACATTGTAAAAATGTTTTACACTAATTGTGCACATTGTATAAATATACTACAGTCATTGTGCACATTGTATAAATATACTACAGTCATTGTGCACATTGTATAAATATTTTACACTAATTGTGCACATTGTGTAAATATACTACAGTCAGTGCACATTGAAAAAATGTTTTACACTAATTTTGCACATTGTATAAATAAACAACAGTAATTGTGCACATTGTATAAATACACAATGGTAATTGTGCACATTGTATAAATATACTACAGTAATTATGCACATTGTATAAATATTTTACACTAATTGTGCACATTGTGTAAATAAACTATATTAATTGTGCACATTGTATAAATATACTTCAGTCAGTGCACATTGTAAAAATGTTTTACACTAATTGTGCACATTGTATAAATATACTACAGTCATTGTGCACATTGTATAAATATACTACAGTCATTGTGCACATTCTATTAATATTTTACACTAATTGTGCACATTGTGTAAATATACTATATTAATTGTGCATATTGTATAAATATACTACAGTCAGTGCACCTTGTAAACATGTTTACACTAATTGTGCACATTGTATAAATATACTATATTAATTGTGCACATTGTATAAATAAACTACAGTCAGTGCACATTGTAAAAATATTTTACACTAATTGTGCACATTGTATAAATATACAACAGTAATTGTGCACATTGTATAAATACACTACAGTAATTGTGCACATTGTATAAATATTTTACATTAATTGTGCACATTGTATAAATATACTACAGTAATTGTGCACATTGTATAAATATTTTACATTAATTGTGCACATTGTATAAATATACTACAGTCAGTGCACATTGTAAAAATGTTTTACACTAATTGTGCACATTTTGTAAATATACTATATTAATTGTGCACATTGTATAAATAAACTACGGTAATTGTGCACATTGTATAAATAAACTACATTCATTGTGCACATTGTAAAAATGTTTTAAACTAATTGTGCACATTTTGTAAATATACTATATTAATTGTGCACATTGTATAAATATACTACAGTCAGTGCACATTGTAAAAATGTTTTACACTAATTGTGCACATTGTATAAATATACTACAGTCAGTGCACATTGTAAAAATGTTTTACACTAATTGTGCACATTGTATAAATATACTACAGTCATTGTGCACATTGTATAAATATACTACAGTCATTGTGCACATTGTATTAATATTTTACACTAATTGTGCACATTGTTTAAATATACTATATTAATTGTGCATATTGTATAAATATACTACAGTCAGTGCACCTTGTAAACATGTTTACACTAATTGTGCACATTGTATAAATATACTATATTAATTGTGCACATTGTATAAATAAACTACAGTCAGTGCACATTGTAAAAATGTTTTACACTAATTGTGCACATTGTATAAATATACAACAGTAATTGTGCACATTGTATAAATACACTACAGTAATTGTGCACATTGTATAAATATTTTACATTAATTGTGCACATTGTATAAATATACTACAGTAATTGTGCACATTGTATAAATATTTTACATTAATTGTGCACATTGTATAAATATACTACAGTCAGTGCACATTGTAAAAATGTTTTACACTAATTGTGCACATTTTGTAAATATACTATATTAATTGTGCACATTGTATAAATAAACTACGGTAATTGTGCACATTGTATAAATAAACTACATTCATTGTGCACATTGTAAAAATGTTTTAAACTAATTGTGCACATTTTGTAAATATACTATATTAATTGTGCACATTGTATAAATATACTACAGTCAGTGCACATTGTAAAAATGTTTTACACTAATTGTGCACATTGTATAAATATACTACAGTCAGTGCACATTGTAAAAATGTTTTACACTAATTGTGCACATTGTATAAATATACTACAGTCATTGTGCACATTGTATAAATATACTACAGTCATTGTGCACATTGTATTAATATTTTACACTAATTGTGCACATTGTTTAAATATACTATATTAATTGTGCATATTGTATAAATATACTACAGTCAGTGCACCTTGTAAACATGTTTACACTAATTGTGCACATTGTATAAATACACTACAGTAATTGTGCACATTGTATAAATATTTTACATTAATTGTGCACATTGTATAAATATACTACAGTAATTGTGCACATTGTATAAATATTTTACATTAATTGTGCACATTGTATAAATATACTACAGTCAGTGCACATTGTAAAAATGTTTTACACTAATTGTGCACATTTTGTAAATATACTATATTAATTGTGCACATTGTATAAATAAATTACGGTAATTGTGCACATTGTATAAATAAACTACAGTCATTGTGCACATTGTATAAATATTTTACACTAATTGTGCACATTGTGTAAATATACTATATTAATTGTGCACATTGTATAAATAAACTACAGTCAGTGCACTTTGTAAAAATGTTTTAAACTAAGTGTTCACATTTTGTAAATATACTATATTAATTGTGCACATTGTAGAAATATACTACAGTCAGTGCACATTGTAAAAATGTTTTACACTAATTGTGCACATTGTATAAATATACTACAGTCAGTGCACATTGTAAAAATGTTTTACACTAATTGTGCACATTGTATAAATATACTACAGTCAGTGCACATTGTAAAATTGTTTTACACTAATTGTGCACATTGTATAAATATACTACAGTCATTGTGCACATTGTATAAATATACTACAGTAATTGTGCACATTGTATAAATATTTTACACTAATTGCGCACATTGTGTAAATATACTATATTAATTGTGCACATTGTATAAATATACTACAGTCATTGTGCACATGGTATAAATATTTTACACTTATTGTGTACATTGTGTAAATATACTACAGTCATTGTGCACATTGTATAAATATTTTACACTAATTGTGCACATTGTGTAAATATACTACAGTCAGTGCACATTGCAAAAATGTTTTACACTAATTGTGCACATTGTATAAATATACTACAGTCAGTGCACATTGTAAAAATGTTTTACACTAATTGTACACATTGTATAAATATACTACAGTCAGTGCACATTGAAAAAATGTTTTACACTAATTTTGCACATTGTATAAATATACAACAGTAATTATGCACATTGTATAAATACACAATGGTAATTGTGCACATTGTATAAATATACTACAGTAATTATGCACATTGTATAAATATTTTACACTAATTGTGCACATTGTGTAAATAAACTATATTAATTGTGCACATTGTATAAATATACTACAGTCAGTGCACATTGTAAAACTGTTTTACACTAATTGTGCACATTGTATAAATATACTACAGTCAGTGCACATTGTAAAAATGTTTTACACTAATTGTGCACATTGTATAAATATACTACAGTCAGTGCACATTGTAAAAATGTTTCACACTAATTGTGCACATTTTGTAAATATACTATATTAATTGTGCACATTGTATAAATAAACTACGGTAATTGTGCACATTGTATAAATAAACTACAGTCATTGTGCACATTGTATAAATATTTTACACTAATTGTGCACATTGTGTAAATATACTATATTAATTGTGCACATTGTATAAATAAACTACAGTCAGTGCACATTGTAAAAATGTTTTAAACTAATTGTGCACATTTTGTAAATATACTATATTAATTATGCACATTGTATAAATATACTACAGTCAGTGCACATTGTAAAAATGTTTTACACTAATTGTGCACATTGTATAAATATACTACAGTCAGTGCACATTGTATAAATACACTACAGCCATTGTGCACATTGTATAAATATTTTACACTAATTGTGCACATTGTGTAAATATACTATATTAATTGTGCACATTGTATAAATATACTACAGTCAGTGCACATTGTAAAAATGTTTTACACTAATTGTACACATTGTATAAATATACTACAGTCAGTGCACATTGTAAAAATGTTTTACACTAATTGTGCACATTGTATAAATATACAACAGTAATTGTGCACATTGTATAAATACACTACAGCCATTGTGCACATTGTATAAATATTTTGCACTAATTGTGCACATTGTATAAATATACTAAAGTCATTGTGCACATTGTATAAATATTTTACACTAATTGTGCACATTGTGTAAATATACTACAGTCAGTGCACATTGAAAAAATGTTTTACACTAATTTTGCACATTGTATAAATAAACAACAGTAATTGTGCACATTGTATAAATACACGATGGTAATTGTGCACATTGTATAAATATACTACAGTAATTATGCACATTGTATAAATATTTTACACTAATTGTGCACATTGTGTAAATAAACTATATTAATTGTGCACATTGTATAAATATACTTCAGTCAGTGCACATTGTAAAAATGTTTTACACTAATTGTGCACATTGTATAAATATACTACAGTCATTGTGCACATTGTATAAATATACTACAGTCATTGTGCACATTCTATTAATATTTTACACTAATTGTGCACATTGTGTAAATATACTATATTAATTGTGCATATTGTATAAATATACTACAGTCAGTGCACCTTGTAAACATGTTTACACTAATTGTGCACATTGTATAAATATACTATATTAATTGTGCACATTGTATAAATAAACTACAGTCAGTGCACATTGTAAAAATATTTTACACTAATTGTGCACATTGTATAAATATACAACAGTAATTGTGCACATTGTATAAATACACTACAGTAATTGTGCACATTGTATAAATATTTTACATTAATTGTGCACATTGTATAAATATACTACAGTAATTGTGCACATTGTATAAATATTTTACATTAATTGTGCACATTGTATAAATATACTACAGTCAGTGCACATTGTAAAAATGTTTTACACTAATTGTGCACATTTTGTAAATATACTATAGTAATTGTGCACATTGTATAAATAAACTACGGTAATTGTGCACATTGTATAAATAAACTACATTCATTGTGCACATTGTAAAAATGTTTTAAACTAATTGTGCACATTTTGTAAATATACTATATTAATTGTGCACATTGTATAAATATACTACAGTCAGTGCACATTGTAAAAATGTTTTACACTAATTGTGCACATTGTATAAATATACTACAGTCATTGTGCACATTGTATAAATATACTACAGTAATTGTGCACATTGTATAAATATTTTACACTAATTGTGCACATTGTGTAAATATACTATATTAATTGTGCACATTGTATAAATAAACTACAGTCAGTGCACATTGTAAAAATGTTTTAAACTAATTGTGCACATTTTGTAAATATACTATATTAATTATGCACATTGTATAAATATACTACAGTCAGTGCACATTGTAAAAATGTTTTACACTAATTGTGCACATTGTATAAATATACTACAGTCATTGTGCACATTGTATAAATATACTACAGTAATTGTGCACATTGTATAAATATTTTACACTAATTGTGCACATTGTGTAAATATACTATATTAATTGTGCACATTGTATAAATAAACTACAGTCAGTGCACATTGTAAAAATGTTTTAAACTAATTGTGCACATTTTGTAAATATACTATATTAATTGTGCACATTGTATAAATATACTACAGTAATTGTGCACATTGTATAAATACACTACAGTCATTGTGCACATGGTATAAATATTTTACACTTATTGTGTACATTGTGTAAATATACTACAGTCATTGTGCACATTGTATAAATATTTTACACTAATTGTGCACATTGTGTAAATATACTACAGTCAGTGCACATTGCAAAAATGTTTTACACTAATTGTGCACATTGTATAAATATACTACAGTCAGTGCACATAGTAAAAATGTTTTACACTAATTGTACACATTGTATAAATATACTACAGTCAGTGCACATTGAAAAAATGTTTTACACTAATTTTGCACATTGTATAAATATACAACAGTAATTGTGCACATTGTATAAATACACAATGGTAATTGTGCACATTGTATAAATATACTACAGTAATTATGCACATTGTATAAATATTTTACACTAATTGTGCACATTGTGTAAATAAACTATATTAATTGTGCACATTGTATAAATATACTACAGTCAGTGCACATTGTAAAAATGTTTTACACTAATTGTGCACATTGTATAAATATACTACAGTCAGTGCACATTGTAAAAATGTTTTACACTAATTGTGCACATTGTATAAATATACTACAGTCAGTGCACATTGTAAAAATGTTTCACACTAATTGTGCACATTTTGTAAATATAATATATTAATTGTGCACATTGTATAAATAAACTACGGTAATTGTGCACATTGTATAAATAAACTACAGTCATTGTGCACATTGTATAAATATTTTACACTAATTGTGCACATTGTGTAAATATACTATATTAATTGTGCACATTGTATAAATAAACTACAGTCAGTGCACATTGTAAAAATGTTTTAAACTAATTGTGCACATTTTGTAAATATACTATATTAATTATGCACATTGTATAAATATACTACAGTCAGTGCACATTGTATAAATACACTACAGCCATTGTGCACATTGTATAAATATTTTACACTAATTGTGCACATTGTGTAAATATACTATATTAATTGTGCACATTGTATAAATATACTACAGTCAGTGCACATTGTAAAAATGTTTTACACTAATTGTGCACATTGTATAAATATACAACAGTAATTGTGCACATTGTATAAATACACTACAGCCATTGTGCACATTGTATAAATATTTTGCACTAATTGTGCACATTGCATAAATATACTAAAGTCATTGTGCACATTGTATAAATATTTTACACTAATTGTGCACATTGTGTAAATATACTACAGTCAGTGCACATTGAAAAAATGTTTTACACTAATTTTGCACATTGTATAAATAAACAACAGTAATTGTGCACATTGTATAAATACACGATGGTAATTGTGCACATTGTATAAATATACTACAGTAATTATGCACATTGTATAAATATTTTACACTAATTGTGCACATTGTGTAAATAAACTATATTAATTGTGCACATTGTATAAATATACTTCAGTCAGTGCACATTGTAAAAATGTTTTACACTAATTGTGCACATTGTATAAATATACTACAGTCAGTGCACATTGCAAAAATGTTTTACACTAATTGTGCACATTGTATAAATATACTACAGTCATTGTGCACATTGTATAAATATACTACAGTCATTGTGCACATTCTATTAATATTTTACACTAATTGTGCACATTGTGTAAATATACTATATTAATTGTGCATATTGTATAAATATAGTACAGTCAGTGCACCTTGTAAACATGTTTACACTAATTGTGCACATTGTATAAATATACTATATTAATTGTGCACATTGTATAAATAAACTACAGTCAGTGCACATTGTAAAAATATTTTACACTAATTGTGCACATTGTATAAATATACAACAGTAATTGTGCACATTGTATAAATACACTACAGTAATTGTGCACATTGTATAAACATTTTACATTAATTGTGCACATTGTATAAATATACTACAGTAATTGTGCACATTGTATAAATATTTTACATTAATTGTGCACATTGTATAAATATACTACAGTCAGTGCACATTGTAAAAATGTTTTACACTAATTGTGCACATTTTGTAAATATACTATATTAATTGTGCACATTGTATAAATAAACTACGGTAATTGTGCACATTGTATAAATAAACTACATTCATTGTGCACATTGTAAAAATGTTTTAAACTAATTGTGCACATTTTGTAAATATACTATATTAATTGTGCACATTGTATAAATATACTACAGTCAGTGCACATTGTAAAAATGTTTTACACTAATTGTGCACATTGTATAAATATACTACAGTCAGTGCACATTGTAAAAATGTTTTACACTAATTGTGCACATTGTATAAATATACTACAGTCATTGTGCACATTGTATAAATATACTACAGTCATTGTGCACATTGTATAAATATTTTACACTAATTGTGCACATTGTGTAAATATACTACAGTCAGTGCACATTGAAAAAATGTTTTACACTAATTTTGCACATTGTATAAATAAACAACAGTAATTGTGCACATTGTATAAATACACAATGGTAATTGTGCACATTGTATAAATATACTACAGTAATTATGCACATTGTATAAATATTTTACACTAATTGTGCACATTGTGTAAATAAACTATATTAATTGTGCACATTGTATAAATATACTTCAGTCAGTGCACATTGTAAAAATGTTTTACACTAATTGTGCACATTGTATAAATATACTACAGTCATTGTGCACATTGTATAAATATACTACAGTCATTGTGCACATTCTATTAATATTTTACACTAATTGTGCACATTGTGTAAATATACTATATTAATTGTGCATATTGTATAAATATACTACAGTCAGTGCACCTTGTAAACATGTTTACACTAATTGTGCACATTGTATAAATATACTATATTAATTGTGCACATTGTATAAATAAACTACAGTCAGTGCACATTGTAAAAATATTTTACACTAATTGTGCACATTGTATAAATATACAACAGTAATTGTGCACATTGTATAAATACACTACAGTAATTGTGCACATTGTATAAATATTTTACATTAATTGTGCACATTGTATAAATATACTACAGTAATTGTGCACATTGTATAAATATTTTACATTAATTGTGCACATTGTATAAATATACTACAGTCAGTGCACATTGTAAAAATGTTTTACACTAATTGTGCACATTTTGTAAATATACTATATTAATTGTGCACATTGTATAAATAAACTACGGTAATTGTGCACATTGTATAAATAAACTACATTCATTGTGCACATTGTAAAAATGTTTTAAACTAATTGTGCACATTTTGTAAATATACTATATTAATTGTGCACATTGTATAAATATACTACAGTCAGTGCACATTGTAAAAATGTTTTACACTAATTGTGCACATTGTATAAATATACTACAGTCAGTGCACATTGTAAAAATGTTTTACACTAATTGTGCACATTGTATAAATATACTACAGTCATTGTGCACATTGTATAAATATACTACAGTCATTGTGCACATTGTATTAATATTTTACACTAATTGTGCACATTGTTTAAATATACTATATTAATTGTGCATATTGTATAAATATACTACAGTCAGTGCACCTTGTAAACATGTTTACACTAATTGTGCACATTGTATAAATATACTATATTAATTGTGCACATTGTATAAATAAACTACAGTCAGTGCACATTGTAAAAATGTTTTACACTAATTGTGCACATTGTATAAATATACAACAGTAATTGTGCACATTGTATAAATACACTACAGTAATTGTGCACATTGTATAAATATTTTACATTAATTGTGCACATTGTATAAATATACTACAGTAATTGTGCACATTGTATAAATATTTTACATTAATTGTGCACATTGTATAAATATACTACAGTCAGTGCACATTGTAAAAATGTTTTACACTAATTGTGCACATTTTGTAAATATACTATATTAATTGTGCACATTGTATAAATAAACTACGGTAATTGTGCACATTGTATAAATAAACTACATTCATTGTGCACATTGTAAAAATGTTTTAAACTAATTGTGCACATTTTGTAAATATACTATATTAATTGTGCACATTGTATAAATATACTACAGTCAGTGCACATTGTAAAAATGTTTTACACTAATTGTGCACATTGTATAAATATACTACAGTCAGTGCACATTGTAAAAATGTTTTACACTAATTGTGCACATTGTATAAATATACTACAGTCATTGTGCACATTGTATAAATATACTACAGTCATTGTGCACATTGTATTAATATTTTACACTAATTGTGCACATTGTTTAAATATACTATATTAATTGTGCATATTGTATAAATATACTACAGTCAGTGCACCTTGTAAACATGTTTACACTAATTGTGCACATTGTATAAATACACTACAGTAATTGTGCACATTGTATAAATATTTTACATTAATTGTGCACATTGTATAAATATACTACAGTAATTGTGCACATTGTATAAATATTTTACATTAATTGTGCACATTGTATAAATATACTACAGTCAGTGCACATTGTAAAAATGTTTTACACTAATTGTGCACATTTTGTAAATATACTATATTAATTGTGCACATTGTATAAATAAATTACGGTAATTGTGCACATTGTATAAATAAACTACAGTCATTGTGCACATTGTATAAATATTTTACACTAATTGTGCACATTGTGTAAATATACTATATTAATTGTGCACATTGTATAAATAAACTACAGTCAGTGCACTTTGTAAAAATGTTTTAAACTAAGTGTTCACATTTTGTAAATATACTATATTAATTGTGCACATTGTAGAAATATACTACAGTCAGTGCACATTGTAAAAATGTTTTACACTAATTGTGCACATTGTATAAATATACTACAGTCAGTGCACATTGTAAAAATGTTTTACACTAATTGTGCACATTGTATAAATATACTACAGTCAGTGCACATTGTAAAATTGTTTTACACTAATTGTGCACATTGTATAAATATACTACAGTCATTGTGCACATTGTATAAATATACTACAGTAATTGTGCACATTGTATAAATATTTTACACTAATTGCGCACATTGTGTAAATATACTATATTAATTGTGCACATTGTATAAATATACTACAGTCATTGTGCACATGGTATAAATATTTTACACTTATTGTGTACATTGTGTAAATATACTACAGTCATTGTGCACATTGTATAAATATTTTACACTAATTGTGCACATTGTGTAAATATACTACAGTCAGTGCACATTGCAAAAATGTTTTACACTAATTGTGCACATTGTATAAATATACTACAGTCAGTGCACATTGTAAAAATGTTTTACACTAATTGTACACATTGTATAAATATACTACAGTCAGTGCACATTGAAAAAATGTTTTACACTAATTTTGCACATTGTATAAATATACAACAGTAATTATGCACATTGTATAAATACACAATGGTAATTGTGCACATTGTATAAATATACTACAGTAATTATGCACATTGTATAAATATTTTACACTAATTGTGCACATTGTGTAAATAAACTATATTAATTGTGCACATTGTATAAATATACTACAGTCAGTGCACATTGTAAAACTGTTTTACACTAATTGTGCACATTGTATAAATATACTACAGTCAGTGCACATTGTAAAAATGTTTTACACTAATTGTGCACATTGTATAAATATACTACAGTCAGTGCACATTGTAAAAATGTTTCACACTAATTGTGCACATTTTGTAAATATACTATATTAATTGTGCACATTGTATAAATAAACTACGGTAATTGTGCACATTGTATAAATAAACTACAGTCATTGTGCACATTGTATAAATATTTTACACTAATTGTGCACATTGTGTAAATATACTATATTAATTGTGCACATTGTATAAATAAACTACAGTCAGTGCACATTGTAAAAATGTTTTAAACTAATTGTGCACATTTTGTAAATATACTATATTAATTATGCACATTGTATAAATATACTACAGTCAGTGCACATTGTAAAAATGTTTTACACTAATTGTGCACATTGTATAAATATACTACAGTCAGTGCACATTGTATAAATACACTACAGCCATTGTGCACATTGTATAAATATTTTACACTAATTGTGCACATTGTGTAAATATACTATATTAATTGTGCACATTGTATAAATATACTACAGTCAGTGCACATTGTAAAAATGTTTTACACTAATTGTACACATTGTATAAATATACTACAGTCAGTGCACATTGTAAAAATGTTTTACACTAATTGTGCACATTGTATAAATATACAACAGTAATTGTGCACATTGTATAAATACACTACAGCCATTGTGCACATTGTATAAATATTTTGCACTAATTGTGCACATTGTATAAATATACTAAAGTCATTGTGCACATTGTATAAATATTTTACACTAATTGTGCACATTGTGTAAATATACTACAGTCAGTGCACATTGAAAAAATGTTTTACACTAATTTTGCACATTGTATAAATAAACAACAGTAATTGTGCACATTGTATAAATACACGATGGTAATTGTGCACATTGTATAAATATACTACAGTAATTATGCACATTGTATAAATATTTTACACTAATTGTGCACATTGTGTAAATAAACTATATTAATTGTGCACATTGTATAAATATACTTCAGTCAGTGCACATTGTAAAAATGTTTTACACTAATTGTGCACATTGTATAAATATACTACAGTCATTGTGCACATTGTATAAATATACTACAGTCATTGTGCACATTCTATTAATATTTTACACTAATTGTGCACATTGTGTAAATATACTATATTAATTGTGCATATTGTATAAATATACTACAGTCAGTGCACCTTGTAAACATGTTTACACTAATTGTGCACATTGTATAAATATACTATATTAATTGTGCACATTGTATAAATAAACTACAGTCAGTGCACATTGTAAAAATATTTTACACTAATTGTGCACATTGTATAAATATACAACAGTAATTGTGCACATTGTATAAATACACTACAGTAATTGTGCACATTGTATAAATATTTTACATTAATTGTGCACATTGTATAAATATACTACAGTAATTGTGCACATTGTATAAATATTTTACATTAATTGTGCACATTGTATAAATATACTACAGTCAGTGCACATTGTAAAAATGTTTTACACTAATTGTGCACATTTTGTAAATATACTATATTAATTGTGCACATTGTATAAATAAACTACGGTAATTGTGCACATTGTATAAATAAACTACATTCATTGTGCAAATTGTAAAAATGTTTTAAACTAATTGTGCACATTTTGTAAATATACTATATTAATTGTGCACATTTTATAAATATACTACAGTCAGTGCACATTGTAAAAATGTTTTACACTAATTGTGCACATTGTATAAATATACTACAGTCAGTGCACATTGTAAAAATGTTTTACACTAATTGTGCACATTGTATAAATATACTACAGTCATTGTGCACATTGTATAAATATACTACAGTCATTGTGCACATTGTATTAATATTTTACACTAATTGTGCACATTGTTTAAATATACTATATTAATTGTGCATATTGTATAAATATACTACAGTCAGTGCACCTTGTAAACATGTTTACACTAATTGTGCACATTGTATAAATATACTATATTAATTGTGCACATTGTATAAATAAACTACAGTCAGTGCACATTGTAAAAATGTTTTACACTAATTGTGCACATTGTATAAATATACAACAGTAATTGTGCACATTGTATAAATACACTACAGTAATTGTGCACATTGTATAAATATTTTACATTAATTGTGCACATTGTATAAATATACTACAGTAATTGTGCACATTGTATAAATATTTTACATTAATTGTGCACATTGTATAAATATACTACAGTCAGTGCACATTGTAAAAATGTTTCACACTAATTGTGCACATTTTGTAAATATACTATATTAATTGTGCACATTGTATAAATAAACTACGGTAATTGTGCACATTGTATAAATAAACTACAGTCATTGTGCACATTGTATAAATATTTTACACTAATTGTGCACATTGTGTAAATATACTATATTACGTGTGCACATTGTATAAATAAACTACAGTCAGTGCACATTGTAAAAATGTTTTAAACTAATTGTGCACATTTTGTAAATATACTATATTAATTATGCACATTGTATAAATATACTACAGTCAGTGCACATTGTAAAAATGTTTTACACTAATTGTGCACATTGTATAAATATACTACAGTCATTGTGCACATTGTATAAATATACTACAGTAATTGTGCACATTGTATAAATATTTTACACTAATTGTGCACATTGTGTAAATATACTATATTAATTGTGCACATTGTATAAATATACTACAGTAATTGTGCACATTGTATAAATACACTACAGTCATTGTGCACATGGTATAAATATTTTACACTTATTGTGTACATTGTGTAAATATACTACAGTCATTGTGCACATTGTATAAATATTTTACACTAATTGTGCACATTGTGTAAATATACTACAGTCAGTGCACATTGCAAAAATGTTTTACACTAATTGTGCACATTGTATAAATATACTACAGTCAGTGCACATTGTAAAAATGTTTTACACTAATTGTACACATTGTATAAATATACTACAGTCAGTGCACATTGAAAAAATGTTTTACACTAATTTTGCACATTGTATAAATATACAACAGTAATTGTGCACATTGTATAAATACACAATGGTAATTGTGCACATTGTATAAATATACTACAGTAATTATGCACATTGTATAAATATTTTACACTAATTGTGCACATTGTGTAAATAAACTATATTAATTGTGCACATTGTATAAATATACTACAGTCAGTGCACATTGTAAAAATGTTTTACACTAATTGTGCACATTGTATAAATATACTACAGTCAGTGCACATTGTAAAAATGTTTTACACTAATTGTGCACATTGTATAAATATACTACAGTCAATGCACATTGTAAAAATGTTTCACACTAATTGTGCACATTTTGTAAATATAATATATTAATTGTGCACATTGTATAAATAAACTACGGTAATTGTGCACATTGTATAAATAAACTACAGTCATTGTGCACATTGTATAAATATACTACAGTAATTGTGCACATTGTATAAATATTTTACACTAATTGTGCACATTGTGTAAATATACTATATTAATTGTGCACATTGTATAAATAAACTACAGTCAGTGCACATTGTAAAAATGTTTTAAACTAATTGTGCACATTTTGTAAATATACTATATTAATTGTGCACATTGTATAAATATACTACAGTAATTGTGCACATTGTATAAATACACTACAGTCATTGTGCACATGGTATAAATATTTTACACTTATTGTGTACATTGTGTAAATATACTACAGTCATTGTGCACATTGTATAAATATTTTACACTAATTGTGCACATTGTGTAAATATACTACAGTCAGTGCACATTGCAAAAATGTTTTACACTAATTGTGCACATTGTATAAATATACTACAGTCAGTGCACATAGTAAAAATGTTTTACACTAATTGTACACATTGTATAAATATACTACAGTCAGTGCACATTGAAAAAATGTTTTACACTAATTTTGCACATTGTATAAATATACAACAGTAATTGTGCACATTGTATAAATACACAATGGTAATTGTGCACATTGTATAAATATACTACAGTAATTATGCACATTGTATAAATATTTTACACTAATTGTGCACATTGTGTAAATAAACTATATTAATTGTGCACATTGTATAAATATACTACAGTCAGTGCACATTGTAAAAATGTTTTACACTAATTGTGCACATTGTATAAATATACTACAGTCAGTGCACATTGTAAAAATGTTTTACACTAATTGTGCACATTGTATAAATATACTACAGTCAGTGCACATTGTAAAAATGTTTCACACTAATTGTGCACATTTTGTAAATATAATATATTAATTGTGCACATTGTATAAATAAACTACGGTAATTGTGCACATTGTATAAATAAACTACAGTCATTGTGCACATTGTATAAATATTTTACACTAATTGTGCACATTGTGTAAATATACTATATTAATTGTGCACATTGTATAAATAAACTACAGTCAGTGCACATTGTAAAAATGTTTTAAACTAATTGTGCACATTTTGTAAATATACTATATTAATTATGCACATTGTATAAATATACTACAGTCAGTGCACATTGTATAAATACACTACAGCCATTGTGCACATTGTATAAATATTTTACACTAATTGTGCACATTGTGTAAATATACTATATTAATTGTGCACATTGTATAAATATACTACAGTCAGTGCACATTGTAAAAATGTTTTACACTAATTGTGCACATTGTATAAATATACAACAGTAATTGTGCACATTGTATAAATACACTACAGCCATTGTGCACATTGTATAAATATTTTGCACTAATTGTGCACATTGCATAAATATACTAAAGTCATTGTGCACATTGTATAAATATTTTACACTAATTGTGCACATTGTGTAAATATACTACAGTCAGTGCACATTGAAAAAATGTTTTACACTAATTTTGCACATTGTATAAATAAACAACAGTAATTGTGCACATTGTATAAATACACGATGGTAATTGTGCACATTGTATAAATATACTACAGTAATTATGCACATTGTATAAATATTTTACACTAATTGTGCACATTGTGTAAATAAACTACATTCATTGTGCACATTGTAAAAATGTTTTAAACTAATTGTGCACATTTTGTAAATATACTATATTAATTGTGCACATTGTATAAATATACTACAGTCAGTGCACATTGTAAAAATGTTTTACACTAATTGTGCACATTGTATAAATATACTACAGTCAGTGCACATTGTAAAAATGTTTTACACTAATTGTGCACATTGTATAAATATACTACAGTCATTGTGCACATTGTATAAATATACTACAGTCATTGTGCACATTGTATTAATATTTTACACTAATTGTGCACATTGTTTAAATATACTATATTAATTGTGCATATTGTATAAATATACTACAGTCAGTGCACCTTGTAAACATGTTTACACTAATTGTGCACATTGTATAAATATACTATATTAATTGTGCACATTGTATAAATAAACTACAGTCAGTGCACATTGTAAAAATGTTTTACACTAATTGTGCACATTGTATAAATATACAACAGTAATTGTGCACATTGTATAAATACACTACAGTAATTGTGCACATTGTATAAATATTTTACATTAATTGTGCACATTGTATAAATATACTACAGTAATTGTGCACATTGTATAAATATTTTACATTAATTGTGCACATTGTATAAATATACTACAGTCAGTGCACATTGTAAAAATGTTTTACACTAATTGTGCACATTTTGTAAATATACTATATTAATTGTGCACATTGTATAAATAAACTACGGTAATTGTGCACATTGTATAAATAAACTACATTCATTGTGCACATTGTAAAAATGTTTTAAACTAATTGTGCACATTTTGTAAATATACTATATTAATTGTGCACATTGTATAAATATACTACAGTCAGTGCACATTGTAAAAATGTTTTACACTAATTGTGCACATTGTATAAATATACTACAGTCAGTGCACATTGTAAAAATGTTTTACACTAATTGTGCACATTGTATAAATATACTACAGTCATTGTGCACATTGTATAAATATACTACAGTCATTGTGCACATTGTATTAATATTTTACACTAATTGTGCACATTGTTTAAATATACTATATTAATTGTGCATATTGTATAAATATACTACAGTCAGTGCACCTTGTAAACATGTTTACACTAATTGTGCACATTGTATAAATACACTACAGTAATTGTGCACATTGTATAAATATTTTACATTAATTGTGCACATTGTATAAATATACTACAGTAATTGTGCACATTGTATAAATATTTTACATTAATTGTGCACATTGTATAAATATACTACAGTCAGTGCACATTGTAAAAATGTTTTACACTAATTGTGCACATTTTGTAAATATACTATATTAATTGTGCACATTGTATAAATAAATTACGGTAATTGTGCACATTGTATAAATAAACTACAGTCATTGTGCACATTGTATAAATATTTTACACTAATTGTGCACATTGTGTAAATATACTATATTAATTGTGCACATTGTATAAATAAACTACAGTCAGTGCACTTTGTAAAAATGTTTTAAACTAAGTGTTCACATTTTGTAAATATACTATATTAATTGTGCACATTGTAGAAATATACTACAGTCAGTGCACATTGTAAAAATGTTTTACACTAATTGTGCACATTGTATAAATATACTACAGTCAGTGCACATTGTAAAAATGTTTTACACTAATTGTGCACATTGTATAAATATACTACAGTCAGTGCACATTGTAAAATTGTTTTACACTAATTGTGCACATTGTATAAATATACTACAGTCATTGTGCACATTGTATAAATATACTACAGTAATTGTGCACATTGTATAAATATTTTACACTAATTGCGCACATTGTGTAAATATACTATATTAATTGTGCACATTGTATAAATATACTACAGTCATTGTGCACATGGTATAAATATTTTACACTTATTGTGTACATTGTGTAAATATACTACAGTCATTGTGCACATTGTATAAATATTTTACACTAATTGTGCACATTGTGTAAATATACTACAGTCAGTGCACATTGCAAAAATGTTTTACACTAATTGTGCACATTGTATAAATATACTACAGTCAGTGCACATTGTAAAAATGTTTTACACTAATTGTACACATTGTATAAATATACTACAGTCAGTGCACATTGAAAAAATGTTTTACACTAATTTTGCACATTGTATAAATATACAACAGTAATTATGCACATTGTATAAATACACAATGGTAATTGTGCACATTGTATAAATATACTACAGTAATTATGCACATTGTATAAATATTTTACACTAATTGTGCACATTGTGTAAATAAACTATATTAATTGTGCACATTGTATAAATATACTACAGTCAGTGCACATTGTAAAACTGTTTTACACTAATTGTGCACATTGTATAAATATACTACAGTCAGTGCACATTGTAAAAATGTTTTACACTAATTGTGCACATTGTATAAATATACTACAGTCAGTGCACATTGTAAAAATGTTTCACACTAATTGTGCACATTTTGTAAATATACTATATTAATTGTGCACATTGTATAAATAAACTACGGTAATTGTGCACATTGTATAAATAAACTACAGTCATTGTGCACATTGTATAAATATTTTACACTAATTGTGCACATTGTGTAAATATACTATATTAATTGTGCACATTGTATAAATAAACTACAGTCAGTGCACATTGTAAAAATGTTTTAAACTAATTGTGCACATTTTGTAAATATACTATATTAATTATGCACATTGTATAAATATACTACAGTCAGTGCACATTGTAAAAATGTTTTACACTAATTGTGCACATTGTATAAATATACTACAGTCAGTGCACATTGTATAAATACACTACAGCCATTGTGCACATTGTATAAATATTTTACACTAATTGTGCACATTGTGTAAATATACTATATTAATTGTGCACATTGTATAAATATACTACAGTCAGTGCACATTGTAAAAATGTTTTACACTAATTGTACACATTGTATAAATATACTACAGTCAGTGCACATTGTAAAAATGTTTTACACTAATTGTGCACATTGTATAAATATACAACAGTAATTGTGCACATTGTATAAATACACTACAGCCATTGTGCACATTGTATAAATATTTTGCACTAATTGTGCACATTGTATAAATATACTAAAGTCATTGTGCACATTGTATAAATATTTTACACTAATTGTGCACATTGTGTAAATATACTACAGTCAGTGCACATTGAAAAAATGTTTTACACTAATTTTGCACATTGTATAAATAAACAACAGTAATTGTGCACATTGTATAAATACACGATGGTAATTGTGCACATTGTATAAATATACTACAGTAATTATGCACATTGTATAAATATTTTACACTAATTGTGCACATTGTGTAAATAAACTATATTAATTGTGCACATTGTATAAATATACTTCAGTCAGTGCACATTGTAAAAATGTTTTACACTAATTGTGCACATTGTATAAATATACTACAGTCATTGTGCACATTGTATAAATATACTACAGTCATTGTGCACATTCTATTAATATTTTACACTAATTGTGCACATTGTGTAAATATACTATATTAATTGTGCATATTGTATAAATATACTACAGTCAGTGCACCTTGTAAACATGTTTACACTAATTGTGCACATTGTATAAATATACTATATTAATTGTGCACATTGTATAAATAAACTACAGTCAGTGCACATTGTAAAAATATTTTACACTAATTGTGCACATTGTATAAATATACAACAGTAATTGTGCACATTGTATAAATACACTACAGTAATTGTGCACATTGTATAAATATTTTACATTAATTGTGCACATTGTATAAATATACTACAGTAATTGTGCACATTGTATAAATATTTTACATTAATTGTGCACATTGTATAAATATACTACAGTCAGTGCACATTGTAAAAATGTTTTACACTAATTGTGCACATTTTGTAAATATACTATATTAATTGTGCACATTGTATAAATAAACTACGGTAATTGTGCACATTGTATAAATAAACTACATTCATTGTGCAAATTGTAAAAATGTTTTAAACTAATTGTGCACATTTTGTAAATATACTATATTAATTGTGCACATTTTATAAATATACTACAGTCAGTGCACATTGTAAAAATGTTTTACACTAATTGTGCACATTGTATAAATATACTACAGTCAGTGCACATTGTAAAAATGTTTTACACTAATTGTGCACATTGTATAAATATACTACAGTCATTGTGCACATTGTATAAATATACTACAGTCATTGTGCACATTGTATTAATATTTTACACTAATTGTGCACATTGTTTAAATATACTATATTAATTGTGCATATTGTATAAATATACTACAGTCAGTGCACCTTGTAAACATGTTTACACTAATTGTGCACATTGTATAAATATACTATATTAATTGTGCACATTGTATAAATAAACTACAGTCATTGTGCACATTCTATTAATATTTTACACTAATTGTGCACATTGTGTAAATATACTATATTAATTGTGCACATTGTATAAATATACTACAGTAATTGTGCACATTGTATAAATATTTTACATTAATTGTGCACATTGTATAAATATACTACAGTCAGTGCACATTGTAAAAAAGTTTTACACTAATTGTGCACATTTTGTAAATATACTATATTAATTGTGCACATTGTATAAATAAACTACGGTAATTGTGCACATTGTATAAATAAACTACAGTCATTGTGCACATTGTAAAAATGTTTTAAACTAATTGTGCACATTTTGTAAATATACTATATTAATTGTGCACATTGTATAAATATACTACAGTCAGTGCACATTGTAAAAATGTTTTACACTAATTGTGCACATTGTATAAATATACTACAGTCAGTGCACATTGTAAAAATGTTTTACACTAATTGTGCACATTGTATAAATATACTACAGTCAGTGCACATTGTATAAATACACTACAGCCATTGTGCACATTGTATAAATATACTACAGTCATTGTGCACATTCTATTAATATTTTACACTAATTGTGCACATTGTGTAAATATACTATATTAATTGTGCATATTGTATAAATATACTACAGTCAGTGCACCTTGTAAACATGTTTACACTAATTGTGCACATTGTATAAATATACTATATTAATTGTGCACATTGTATAAATACACTACAGTCAGTGCACATTGTAAAAATGTTTTACACTAATTGTGCACATTGTATAAATATACAACAGTAATTGTGCACATTGTATAAATACACTACAGTAATTGTGCACATTGTATAAATATTTTACATTAATTGTGCACATTGTATAAATATACTACAGTAATTGTGCACATTGTATAAATATTTTACATTAATTGTGCACATTGTATAAATATACTACAGTCAGTGCACATTGTAAAAATGTTTCACACTAATTGTGCACATTTTGTAAATATACTATATTAATTGTGCACATTGTATAAATAAACTACGGTAATTGTGCACATTGTATAAATAAACTACAGTCATTGTGCACATTGTATAAATATTTTACACTAATTGTGCACATTGTTTAAATATACTATATTAATTGTGCACATTGTATAAATAAACTACAGTCAGTGCACATTGTAAAAATGTTTTAAACTAATTGTGCACATTTTGTAAATATACTATATTAATTATGCACATTGTATAAATATACTGCAGTCAGTGCACATTGTAAAAATGTTTTACACTAATTGTGCACATTGTATAAATATACTACAGTCAGTGCCGATTGTATAAATACACTACAGCCATTGTGCACATTGTATAAATATTTTACACTAATTGTGCACATTGTGTAAATATACTATATTAATTGTGCACATTGTATAAATATACTACAGTCAGTGCACATTGTAAAAATGTTTTACACTAATTGTACACATTGTATAAATATACTACAGTCAGTGCACATTGTAAAAATGTTTTACACTAATTGTGCACATTGTATAAATATACAACAGTAATTGTGCACATTGTATAAATACACTACAGCCATTGTGCACATTGTATAAATATTTTGCACTAATTGTGCACATTGTATAAATATACTACAGTCATTGTGCACATTGTAAAAATATTTTACACTAATTGTGCACATTGTGTAAATATACTACAGTCAGTGCACATTGAAAAAATGTTTTACACTAATTTTGCACATTGTATAAATATACAACAGTAATTGTGCACATTGTATAAATACACGATGGTAATTGTGCACATTGTATAAATATACTACAGTAATTATGAACATTGTATAAATATTTTACACTAATTGTGCACATTGTGTAAATAAACTATATTAATTGTGCACATTGTATAAATATACTACAGTCAGTGCACATTGCAAAAATGTTTTACACTAATTGTGCACATTGTATAAATATACTACAGTCAGTGCACATTGCAAAAATGTTTTACACTAATTGTGCACATTGTATAAATATACTACAGTCATTGTGCACATTGTATAAATATACTACAGTCATTGTGCACATTCTATTAATATTTTACACTAATTGTGCACATTGTGTAAATATACTATATTAATTGTGCACATTGTATAAATATACTACAGTAATTGTGCACATTGTATAAATATTTTACATTAATTGTGCACATTGTATAAATATACTACAGTCAGTGCACATTGTAAAAAAGTTTTACACTAATTGTGCACATTTTGTAAATATACTATATTAATTGTGCACATTGTATAAATAAACTACGGTAATTGTGCACATTGTATAAATAAACTACAGTCATTGTGCACATTGTAAAAATGTTTTAAACTAATTGTGCACATTTTGTAAATATACTATATTAATTGTGCACATTGTATAAATATACTACAGTCAGTGCACATTGTAAAAATGTTTTACACTAATTGTGCACATTGTATAAATATACTACAGTCAGTGCACATTGTAAAAATGTTTTACACTAATTGTGCACATTGTATAAATATACTACAGTCAGTGCACATTGTATAAATACACTACAGCCATTGTGCACATTGTATAAATATACTACAGTCATTGTGCACATTCTATTAATATTTTACACTAATTGTGCACATTGTGTAAATATACTATATTAATTGTGCATATTGTATAAATATACTACAGTCAGTGCACCTTGTAAAAATGTTTTACACTAATTGTGCACATTGTATAAATATACAACAGTAATTGTGCACATTGTATAAATACACTACAGTAATTGTGCACATTGTATAAATATTTTACATTAATTGTGCACATTGTATAAATATACTACAGTAATTGTGCACATTGTATAAATATTTTACATTAATTGTGCACATTGTATAAATATACTACAGTCAGTGCACATTGTAAAAATGTTTCACACTAATTGTGCACATTTTGTAAATATACTATATTAATTGTGCACATTGTATAAATAAACTACGGTAATTGTGCACATTGTATAAATAAACTACAGTCATTGTGCACATTGTATAAATATTTTACACTAATTGTGCACATTGTTTAAATATACTATATTAATTGTGCACATTGTATAAATAAACTACAGTCAGTGCACATTGTAAAAATGTTTTAAACTAATTGTGCACATTTTGTAAATATACTATATTAATTATGCACATTGTATAAATATACTGCAGTCAGTGCACATTGTAAAAATGTTTTACACTAATTGTGCACATTGTATAAATATACTACAGTCAGTGCCCATTGTATAAATACACTACAGCCATTGTGCACATTGTATAAATATTTTACACTAATTGTGCACATTGTATAAATATACTACAGTCAGTGCCGATTGTATAAATACACTACAGCCATTGTGCACATGGTATAAATATTTTACACTAATTGTGCACATTGTGTAAATATACTATATTAATTGTGCACATTGTATAAATATACTACAGTCAGTGCACATTGTAAAAATGTTTTACACTAATTGTACACATTGTATAAATATACTACAGTCAGTGCACATTGTAAAAATGTTTTACACTAATTGTGCACATTGTATAAATATACAACAGTAATTGTGCACATTGTATAAATACACTACAGCCATTGTGCACATTGTATAAATATTTTGCACTAATTGTGCACATTGTATAAATATACTACAGTCATTGTGCACATTGTAAAAATATTTTACACTAATTGTGCACATTGTGTAAATATACTACAGTCAGTGCACATTGAAAAAATGTTTTACACTAATTTTGCACATTGTATAAATATACAACAGTAATTGTGCACATTGTATAAATACACGATGGTAATTGTGCACATTGTATAAATATACTACAGTAATTATGAACATTGTATAAATATTTTACACTAATTGTGCACATTGTGTAAATAAACTATATTAATTGTGCACATTGTATAAATATACTACAGTCAGTGCACATTGCAAAAATGTTTTACACTAATTGTGCACATTGTATAAATATACTACAGTCAGTGCACATTGCAAAAATGTTTTACACTAATTGTGCACATTGTATAAATATACTACAGTCATTGTGCACATTGTATAAATATACTACAGTCATTGTGCACATTCTATTAATATTTTACACTAATTGTGCACATTGTGTAAATATACTATATTAATTGTGCACATTGTATAAATATACTACAGTAATTGTGCACATTGTATAAATATTTTACATTAATTGTGCACATTGTATAAATATACTACAGTCAGTGCACATTGTAAAAAAGTTTTACACTAATTGTGCACATTTTGTAAATATACTATATTAATTGTGCACATTGTATAAATAAACTACGGTAATTGTGCACATTGTATAAATAAACTACAGTCATTGTGCACATTGTAAAAATGTTTTAAACTAATTGTGCACATTTTGTAAATATACTATATTAATTGTGCACATTGTATAAATATACTACAGTCAGTGCACATTGTAAAAATGTTTTACACTAATTGTGCACATTGTATAAATATACTACAGTCAGTGCACATTGTAAAAATGTTTTACACTAATTGTGCACATTGTATAAATATACTACAGTCAGTGCACATTGTATAAATACACTACAGCCATTGTGCACATTGTATAAATATACTACAGTCATTGTGCACATTCTATTAATATTTTACACTAATTGTGCACATTGTGTAAATATACTACAGTCAGTGCACATTGTAAAAATGTTTTACACTAATTGTGCACATTGTATAAATATACTACAGTCAGTGCACATTGTATAAATACACTACAGCCATTGTGCACATTGTATAAATATACTACAGTCATTGTGCACATTCTATTAATATTTTACACTAATTGTGCACATTGTGTAAATATACTACAGTCAGTGCACATTGTAAAAATGTTTTACACTAATTGTGCACATTGTATAAATATACTACAGTCAGTGCACATTGTATAAATACACTACAGCCATTGTGCACATTGTATAAATATACTACAGTCATTGTGCACATTCTATTAATATTTTACACTAATTGTGCACATTGTGTAAATATACTATATTAATTGTGCATATTGTATAAATATACTACAGTCAGTGCACCTTGTAAACATGTTTACACTAATTGTGCACATTGTATAAATATACTATATTAATTGTGCACATTGTATAAATACACTACAGTCAGTGCACATTGTAAAAATGTTTTACACTAATTGTGCACATTGTATAAATATACAACAGTAATTGTGCACATTGTATAAATACACTACAGTAATTGTGCACATTGTATAAATATTTTACATTAATTGTGCACATTGTATAAATATACTACAGTAATTGTGCACATTGTATAAATATTTTACATTAATTGTGCACATTGTATAAATATACTACAGTCAGTGCACATTGTAAAAATGTTTCACACTAATTGTGCACATTTTGTAAATATACTATATTAATTGTGCACATTGTATAAATAAACTACGGTAATTGTGCACATTGTATAAATAAACTACAGTCATTGTGCACATTGTATAAATATTTTACACTAATTGTGCACATTGTTTAAATATACTATATTAATTGTGCACATTGTATAAATAAACTACAGTCAGTGCACATTGTAAAAATGTTTTAAACTAATTGTGCACATTTTGTAAATATACTATATTAATTATGCACATTGTATAAATATACTGCAGTCAGTGCACATTGTAAAAATGTTTTACACTAATTGTGCACATTGTATAAATATACTACAGTCAGTGCCGATTGTATAAATACACTACAGCCATTGTGCACATTGTATAAATATTTTACACTAATTGTGCACATTGTGTAAATATACTATATTAATTGTGCACATTGTATAAATATACTACAGTCAGTGCACATTGTAAAAATGTTTTACACTAATTGTACACATTGTATAAATATACTACAGTCAGTGCACATTGTAAAAATGTTTTACACTAATTGTGCACATTGTATAAATATACAACAGTAATTGTGCACATTGTATAAATACACTACAGCCATTGTGCACATTGTATAAATATTTTGCACTAATTGTGCACATTGTATAAATATACTACAGTCATTGTGCACATTGTAAAAATATTTTACACTAATTGTGCACATTGTGTAAATATACTACAGTCAGTGCACATTGAAAAAATGTTTTACACTAATTTTGCACATTGTATAAATATACAACAGTAATTGTGCACATTGTATAAATACACGATGGTAATTGTGCACATTGTATAAATATACTACAGTAATTATGAACATTGTATAAATATTTTACACTAATTGTGCACATTGTGTAAATAAACTATATTAATTGTGCACATTGTATAAATATACTACAGTCAGTGCACATTGCAAAAATGTTTTACACTAATTGTGCACATTGTATAAATATACTACAGTCAGTGCACATTGCAAAAATGTTTTACACTAATTGTGCACATTGTATAAATATACTACAGTCATTGTGCACATTGTATAAATATACTACAGTCATTGTGCACATTCTATTAATATTTTACACTAATTGTGCACATTGTGTAAATATACTATATTAATTGTGCACATTGTATAAATATACTACAGTAATTGTGCACATTGTATAAATATTTTACATTAATTGTGCACATTGTATAAATATACTACAGTCAGTGCACATTGTAAAAAAGTTTTACACTAATTGTGCACATTTTGTAAATATACTATATTAATTGTGCACATTGTATAAATAAACTACGGTAATTGTGCACATTGTATAAATAAACTACAGTCATTGTGCACATTGTAAAAATGTTTTAAACTAATTGTGCACATTTTGTAAATATACTATATTAATTGTGCACATTGTATAAATATACTACAGTCAGTGCACATTGTAAAAATGTTTTACACTAATTGTGCACATTGTATAAATATACTACAGTCAGTGCACATTGTAAAAATGTTTTACACTAATTGTGCACATTGTATAAATATACTACAGTCAGTGCACATTGTATAAATACACTACAGCCATTGTGCACATTGTATAAATATACTACAGTCATTGTGCACATTCTATTAATATTTTACACTAATTGTGCACATTGTGTAAATATACTATATTAATTGTGCATATTGTATAAATATACTACAGTCAGTGCACCTTGTAAACATGTTTACACTAATTGTGCACATTGTATAAATATACTATATTAATTGTGCACATTGTATAAATACACTACAGTCAGTGCACATTGTAAAAATGTTTTACACTAATTGTGCACATTGTATAAATATACAACAGTAATTGTGCACATTGTATAAATACACTACAGTAATTGTGCACATTGTATAAATATTTTACATTAATTGTGCACATTGTATAAATATACTACAGTAATTGTGCACATTGTATAAATATTTTACATTAATTGTGCACATTGTATAAATATACTACAGTCAGTGCACATTGTAAAAATGTTTCACACTAATTGTGCACATTTTGTAAATATACTATATTAATTGTGCACATTGTATAAATAAACTACGGTAATTGTGCACATTGTATAAATAAACTACAGTCATTGTGCACATTGTATAAATATTTTACACTAATTGTGCACATTGTTTAAATATACTATATTAATTGTGCACATTGTATAAATAAACTACAGTCAGTGCACATTGTAAAAATGTTTTAAACTAATTGTGCACATTTTGTAAATATACTATATTAATTATGCACATTGTATAAATATACTGCAGTCAGTGCACATTGTAAAAATGTTTTACACTAATTGTGCACATTGTATAAATATACTACAGTCAGTGCCCATTGTATAAATACACTACAGCCATTGTGCACATTGTATAAATATTTTACACTAATTGTGCACATTGTATAAATATACTACAGTCAGTGCCGATTGTATAAATACACTACAGCCATTGTGCACATGGTATAAATATTTTACACTAATTGTGCACATTGTGTAAATATACTATATTAATTGTGCACATTGTATAAATATACTACAGTCAGTGCACATTGTAAAAATGTTTTACACTAATTGTACACATTGTATAAATATACTACAGTCAGTGCACATTGTAAAAATGTTTTACACTAATTGTGCACATTGTATAAATATACAACAGTAATTGTGCACATTGTATAAATACACTACAGCCATTGTGCACATTGTATAAATATTTTGCACTAATTGTGCACATTGTATAAATATACTACAGTCATTGTGCACATTGTAAAAATATTTTACACTAATTGTGCACATTGTGTAAATATACTACAGTCAGTGCACATTGAAAAAATGTTTTACACTAATTTTGCACATTGTATAAATATACAACAGTAATTGTGCACATTGTATAAATACACGATGGTAATTGTGCACATTGTATAAATATACTACAGTAATTATGAACATTGTATAAATATTTTACACTAATTGTGCACATTGTGTAAATAAACTATATTAATTGTGCACATTGTATAAATATACTACAGTCAGTGCACATTGCAAAAATGTTTTACACTAATTGTGCACATTGTATAAATATACTACAGTCAGTGCACATTGCAAAAATGTTTTACACTAATTGTGCACATTGTATAAATATACTACAGTCATTGTGCACATTGTATAAATATACTACAGTCATTGTGCACATTCTATTAATATTTTACACTAATTGTGCACATTGTGTAAATATACTATATTAATTGTGCACATTGTATAAATATACTACAGTAATTGTGCACATTGTATAAATATTTTACATTAATTGTGCACATTGTATAAATATACTACAGTCAGTGCACATTGTAAAAAAGTTTTACACTAATTGTGCACATTTTGTAAATATACTATATTAATTGTGCACATTGTATAAATAAACTACGGTAATTGTGCACATTGTATAAATAAACTACAGTCATTGTGCACATTGTAAAAATGTTTTAAACTAATTGTGCACATTTTGTAAATATACTATATTAATTGTGCACATTGTATAAATATACTACAGTCAGTGCACATTGTAAAAATGTTTTACACTAATTGTGCACATTGTATAAATATACTACAGTCAGTGCACATTGTAAAAATGTTTTACACTAATTGTGCACATTGTATAAATATACTACAGTCAGTGCACATTGTATAAATACACTACAGCCATTGTGCACATTGTATAAATATACTACAGTCATTGTGCACATTCTATTAATATTTTACACTAATTGTGCACATTGTGTAAATATACTATATTAATTGTGCATATTGTATAAATATACTACAGTCAGTGCACCTTGTAAACATGTTTACACTAATTGTGCACATTGTATAAATATACTATATTAATTGTGCACATTGTATAAATACACTACAGTCAGTGCACATTGTAAAAATGTTTTACACTAATTGTGCACATTGTATAAATATACAACAGTAATTGTGCACATTGTATAAATACACTACAGTAATTGTGCACATTGTATAAATATTTTACATTAATTGTGCACATTGTATAAATATACTACAGTAATTGTGCACATTGTATAAATATTTTACATTAATTGTGCACATTGTATAAATATACTACAGTCAGTGCACATTGTAAAAATGTTTCACACTAATTGTGCACATTTTGTAAATATACTATATTAATTGTGCACATTGTATAAATAAACTACGGTAATTGTGCACATTGTATAAATAAACTACAGTCATTGTGCACATTGTATAAATATTTTACACTAATTGTGCACATTGTTTAAATATACTATATTAATTGTGCACATTGTATAAATAAACTACAGTCAGTGCACATTGTAAAAATGTTTTAAACTAATTGTGCACATTTTGTAAATATACTATATTAATTATGCACATTGTATAAATATACTGCAGTCAGTGCACATTGTAAAAATGTTTTACACTAATTGTGCACATTGTATAAATATACTACAGTCAGTGCCCATTGTATAAATACACTACAGCCATTGTGCACATTGTATAAATATTTTACACTAATTGTGCACATTGTGTAAATATACTATATTAATTGTGCACATTGTATAAATATACTACAGTCAGTGCACATTGTAAAAATGTTTTACACTAATTGTACACATTGTATAAATATACTACAGTCAGTGCACATTGTAAAAATGTTTTACACTAATTGTGCACATTGTATAAATATACAACAGTAATTGTGCACATTGTATAAATACACTACAGCCATTGTGCACATTGTATAAATATTTTGCACTAATTGTGCACATTGTATAAATATACTACAGTCATTGAGCACATTGTAAAAATATTTTACACTAATTGTGCACATTGTGTAAATATACTACAGTCAGTGCACATTGAAAAAATGTTTTACACTAATTTTGCACATTGTATAAATATACAACAGTAATTGTGCACATTGTATAAATACACGATGGTAATTGTGCACATTGTATAAATATACTACAGTAATTATGAACATTGTATAAATATTTTACACTAATTGTGCACATTGTGTAAATAAACTATATTAATTGTGCACATTGTATAAACATACTACAGTCAGTGCACATTGCAAAAATGTTTTACACTAATTGTGCACATTGTATAAATATACTACAGTCAGTGCACATTGCAAAAATGTTTTACACTAATTGTGCACATTGTATAAATATACTACAGTCATTGTGCACATTGTATAAATATACTACAGTCATTGTGCACATTCTATTAATATTTTACACTAATTGTGCACATTGTGTAAATATACTATATTAATTGTGCACATTGTATAAATATACTACAGTAATTGTGCACATTGTATAAATATTTTACATTAATTGTGCACATTGTATAAATATACTAGTCAGTGCACATTGTAAAAAAGTTTTACACTAATTGTGCACATTTTGTAAATATACTATATTAATTGTGCACATTGTATAAATAAACTACGGTAATTGTGCACATTGTATAAATAAACTACAGTCATTGTGCACATTGTAAAAATGTTTTAAACTAATTGTGCACATTTTGTAAATATACTATATTAATTGTGCACATTGTATAAATATACTACAGTCAGTGCACATTGTAAAAATGTTTTACACTAATTGTGCACATTGTATAAATATACTACAGTCAGTGCACATTGTAAAAATGTTTTACACTAATTGTGCACATTGTATAAATATACTACAGTCAGTGCACATTGTATAAATACACTACAGCCATTGTGCACATTGTATAAATATACTACAGTCATTGTGCACATTCTATTAATATTTTACACTAATTGTGCACATTGTGTAAATATACTATATTAATTGTGCATATTGTATAAATATACTACAGTCAGTGCACCTTGTAAACATGTTTACACTAATTGTGCACATTGTATAAATATACTATATTAATTGTGCACATTGTATAAATACACTACAGTCAGTGCACATTGTAAAAATGTTTTACACTAATTGTGCACATTGTATAAATATACAACAGTAATTGTGCACATTGTATAAATACACTACAGTAATTGTGCACATTGTATAAATATTTTACATTAATTGTGCACATTGTATAAATATACTACAGTAATTGTGCACATTGTATAAATATTTTACATTAATTGTGCACATTGTATAAATATACTACAGTCAGTGCACATTGTAAAAATGTTTCACACTAATTGTGCACATTTTGTAAATATACTATATTAATTGTGCACATTGTATAAATAAACTACGGTAATTGTGCACATTGTATAAATAAACTACAGTCATTGTGCACATTGTATAAATATTTTACACTAATTGTGCACATTGTTTAAATATACTATATTAATTGTGCACATTGTATAAATAAACTACAGTCAGTGCACATTGTAAAAATGTTTTAAACTAATTGTGCACATTTTGTAAATATACTATATTAATTATGCACATTGTATAAATATACTGCAGTCAGTGCACATTGTAAAAATGTTTTACACTAATTGTGCACATTGTATAAATATACTACAGTCAGTGCACATTGTATAAATACACTACAGCCATTGTGCACATTGTATAAATATTTTACACTAATTGTGCACATTGTGTAAATATACTATATTAATTGTGCACATTGTATAAATATACTACAGTCAGTGCACATTGTAAAAATGTTTTACACTAATTGTACACATTGTATAAATATACTACAGTCAGTGCACATTGTAAAAATGTTTTACACTAATTGTGCACATTGTATAAATATACAACAGTAATTGTGCACATTGTATAAATACTTTACAGCCATTGTGCACATTGTATAAATATTTTGCACTAATTGTGCACATTGTATAAATATACTACAGTCATTGTGCACATTGTATAAATATTTTACACTAATTGTGCACATTGTGTAAATATACTACAGTCAGTGCACATTGAAAAAATGTTTTACACTAATTGTGCACATTGTATAAATATACAACAGTAATTGTGCACATTGTATAAATACACGATGGTAATTGTGCACATTGTATAAATATACTACAGTAATTATGCACATTGTATAAATATTTTACACTAATTGTGCACATTGTGTAAATAAACTATATTAATTGTGCACATTGTATAAATATACTTCAGTCAGTGCACATTGTAAAAATGTTTTACACTAATTGTGCACATTGTATAAATATACTACAGTCAGTGCACATTGCAAAAATGTTTTACACTAATTGTGCACATTGTATAAATATACTACAGTCATTGTGCACATTGTATAAATATACTACAGTCATTGTGCACATTCTATTAATATTTTACACTAATTGTGCACATTGTGTAAATATACTATATTAATTGTGCATATTGTATAAATATACTACAGTCAGTGCACCTTGTAAACATGTTTACACTAATTGTGCACATTGTATAAATATACTATATTAATTGTGCACATTGTATAAATAAACTACAGTCAGTGCACATTGTAAAAATATTTTACACTAATTGTGCACATTGTATAAATATACAACAGTAATTGTGCACATTGTATAAATACATTACAGTAATTGTGCACATTGTATAAATATTTTACATTAATTGTGCACAATGTATAAATATACTACAGTAATTGTGCACATTGTAGTATATTTACAAAATGTGCACAATTAGTGTAAACATTTTTACAATGTGCACTGACTGTAGTATATTTATACAATGTGCACAATTAATGTAAAATATTTATACAGTCAGTGCACATTGTAAAAATGTTTTACACTAATTGTGCACATTTTGTAAATATACTATATTAATTGTGCACATTGTATAAATAAACTACGGTAATTGTGCACATTGTATAAATAAACTACAGTCATTGTGCACATTGTAAAAATGTTTTAAACTAATTGTGCACATTTTGTAAATATACTATATTAATTGTGCACATTGTATAAATATACTACATTCAGTGCACATTGTAAAAATGTTTTACACTAATTGTGCACATTGTATAAATATACTACAGTCAGTGCACATTGTAAAAATGTTTTACACTAATTGTGCACATTGTATAAATATACTACAGTCAGTGCACATTGTATAAATACACTACAGCCATTGTGCACATTGTATAAATATACTACAGTCATTGTGCACATTGTAAAAATGTTTTACACTAATTGTGCACATTGTATAAATATACTACAGTCAGTGCACATTGTATAAATACACTACAGCCATTGTGCACATTGTATAAATATTTTACACTAATTGTGCACATTGTGTAAATATACTATATTAATTGTGCACATTGTATAAATATACTACAGTCAGTGCACATTGTAAAAATGTTTTACACTAATTGTACACATTGTATAAATATACTACAGTCAGTGCACATTGTAAAAATGTTTTACACTAATTGTGCACATTGTATAAATATACAACAGTAATTGTGCAAATTGTATAAATACACTACAGCCATTGTGCACATTGTATAAATATTTTGCACTAATTGTGCACATTGTATAAATATACTACAGTCATTGTGCACATTGTAAAAATATTTTACACTAATTGTGCACATTGTGTAAATATACTACAGTCAGTGCACATTGAAAAAATGTTTTACACTAATTTTGCACATTGTATAAATATACAACAGTAATTGTGCACATTGTATAAATACACGATGGTAATTGTGCACATTGTATAAATATACTACAGTAATTATGAACATTGTATAAATATTTTACACTAATTGTGCACATTGTGTAAATAAACTATATTAATTGTGCACATTGTATAAATATACTACAGTCAGTGCACATTGCAAAAATGTTTTACACTAATTGTGCACATTGTATAAATATACTACAGTCAGTGCACATTGCAAAAATGTTTTACACTAATTGTGCACATTGTATAAATATACTACAGTCATTGTGCACATTGTATAAATATACTACAGTCATTGTGCACATTCTATTAATATTTTACACTAATTGTGCACATTGTGTAAATATACTATATTAATTGTGCACATTGTATAAATATACTACAGTAATTGTGCACATTGTATAAATATTTTACATTAATTGTGCACATTGTATAAATATACTACAGTCAGTGCACATTGTAAAAAAGTTTTACACTAATTGTGCACATTTTGTAAATATACTATATTAATTGTGCACATTGTATAAATAAACTACGGTAATTGTGCACATTGTATAAATAAACTACAGTCATTGTGCACATTGTAAAAATGTTTTAAACTAATTGTGCACATTTTGTAAATATACTATATTAATTGTGCACATTGTATAAATATACTACAGTCAGTGCACATTGTAAAAATGTTTTACACTAATTGTGCACATTGTATAAATATACTACAGTCAGTGCACATTGTAAAAATGTTTTACACTAATTGTGCACATTGTATAAATATACTACAGTCAGTGCACATTGTATAAATACACTACAGCCATTGTGCACATTGTATAAATATACTACAGTCATTGTGCACATTCTATTAATATTTTACACTAATTGTGCACATTGTGTAAATATACTATATTAATTGTGCATATTGTATAAATATACTACAGTCAGTGCACCTTGTAAACATGTTTACACTAATTGTGCACATTGTATAAATATACTATATTAATTGTGCACATTGTATAAATACACTACAGTCAGTGCACATTGTAAAAATGTTTTACACTAATTGTGCACATTGTATAAATATACAACAGTAATTGTGCACATTGTATAAATACACTACAGTAATTGTGCACATTGTATAAATATTTTACATTAATTGTGCACATTGTATAAATATACTACAGTAATTGTGCACATTGTATAAATATTTTACATTAATTGTGCACATTGTATAAATATACTACAGTCAGTGCACATTGTAAAAATGTTTCACACTAATTGTGCACATTTTGTAAATATACTATATTAATTGTGCACATTGTATAAATAAACTACGGTAATTGTGCACATTGTATAAATAAACTACAGTCATTGTGCACATTGTATAAATATTTTACACTAATTGTGCACATTGTTTAAATATACTATATTAATTGTGCACATTGTATAAATAAACTACAGTCAGTGCACATTGTAAAAATGTTTTAAACTAATTGTGCACATTTTGTAAATATACTATATTAATTATGCACATTGTATAAATATACTGCAGTCAGTGCACATTGTAAAAATGTTTTACACTAATTGTGCACATTGTATAAATATACTACAGTCAGTGCCGATTGTATAAATACACTACAGCCATTGTGCACATTGTATAAATATTTTACACTAATTGTGCACATTGTGTAAATATACTATATTAATTGTGCACATTGTATAAATATACTACAGTCAGTGCACATTGTAAAAATGTTTTACACTAATTGTACACATTGTATAAATATACTACAGTCAGTGCACATTGTAAAAATGTTTTACACTAATTGTGCACATTGTATAAATATACTACAGTCATTGTGCACATTGTAAAAATATTTTACACTAATTGTGCACATTGTGTAAATATACTACAGTCAGTGCACATTGAAAAAATGTTTTACACTAATTTTGCACATTGTATAAATATACAACAGTAATTGTGCACATTGTATAAATACACGATGGTAATTGTGCACATTGTATAAATATACTACAGTAATTATGCACATTGTATAAATATTTTACACTAATTGTGCACATTGTGTAAATAAACTATATTAATTGTGCACATTGTATAAATATACTTCAGTCAGTGCACATTGTAAAAATGTTTTACACTAATTGTGCACATTGTATAAATATACTACAGTCAGTGCACATTGCAAAAATGTTTTACACTAATTGTGCACATTGTATAAATATACTACAGTCATTGTGCACATTGTATAAATATACTACAGTCATTGTGCACATTCTATTAATATTTTACACTAATTGTGCACATTGTGTAAATATACTATATTAATTGTGCATATTGTATAAATATACTACAGTCAGTGCACCTTGTAAACATGTTTACACTAATTGTGCACATTGTATAAATATACTATATTAATTGTGCACATTGTATAAATAAACTACAGTCAGTGCACATTGTAAAAATATTTTACACTAATTGTGCACATTGTATAAATATACAACAGTAATTGTGCACATTGTATAAATACATTACAGTAATTGTGCACATTGTATAAATATTTTACATTAATTGTGCACAATGTATAAATATACTACAGTAATTGTGCACATTGTAGTATATTTACAAAATGTGCACAATTAGTGTAAACATTTTTACAATGTGCACTGACTGTAGTATATTTATACAATGTGCACAATTAATGTAAAATATTTATACAGTCAGTGCACATTGTAAAAATGTTTTACACTAATTGTGCACATTTTGTAAATATACTATATTAATTGTGCACATTGTATAAATAAACTACGGTAATTGTGCACATTGTATAAATAAACTACAGTCATTGTGCACATTGTAAAAATGTTTTAAACTAATTGTGCACATTTTGTAAATATACTATATTAATTGTGCACATTGTATAAATATACTACATTCAGTGCACATTGTAAAAATGTTTTACACTAATTGTGCACATTGTATAAATATACTACAGTCAGTGCACATTGTAAAAATGTTTTACACTAATTGTGCACATTGTATAAATATACTACAGTCAGTGCACATTGTATAAATACACTACAGCCATTGTGCACATTGTATAAATATACTACAGTCATTGTGCACATTGTAAAAATGTTTTACACTAATTGTGCACATTGTATAAATATACTACAGTCAGTGCACATTGTATAAATACACTACAGCCATTGTGCACATTGTATAAATATTTTACACTAATTGTGCACATTGTGTAAATATACTATATTAATTGTGCACATTGTATAAATATACTACAGTCAGTGCACATTGTAAAAATGTTTTACACTAATTGTACACATTGTATAAATATACTACAGTCAGTGCACATTGTAAAAATGTTTTACACTAATTGTGCACATTGTATAAATATACAACAGTAATTGTGCAAATTGTATAAATACACTACAGCCATTGTGCACATTGTATAAATATTTTGCACTAATTGTGCACATTGTATAAATATACTACAGTCAGTGCACATTGAAAAAATGTTTTACACTAATTTTGCACATTGTATAAATATACAACAGTAATTGTGCACATTGTATAAATACACGATGGTAATTGTGCACATTGTATAAATATACTACAGTAATTATGAACATTGTATAAATATTTTACACTAATTGTGCACATTGTGTAAATAAACTATATTAATTGTGCACATTGTATAAATATACTACAGTCAGTGCACATTGCAAAAATGTTTTACACTAATTGTGCACATTGTATAAATATACTACAGTCAGTGCACATTGCAAAAATGTTTTACACTAATTGTGCACATTGTATAAATATACTACAGTCATTGTGCACATTGTATAAATATACTACAGTCATTGTGCACATTCTATTAATATTTTACACTAATTGTGCACATTGTGTAAATATACTATATTAATTGTGCACATTGTATAAATATACTACAGTAATTGTGCACATTGTATAAATATTTTACATTAATTGTGCACATTGTATAAATATACTACAGTCAGTGCACATTGTAAAAAAGTTTTACACTAATTGTGCACATTTTGTAAATATACTATATTAATTGTGCACATTGTATAAATAAACTACGGTAATTGTGCACATTGTATAAATAAACTACAGTCATTGTGCACATTGTAAAAATGTTTTAAACTAATTGTGCACATTTTGTAAATATACTATATTAATTGTGCACATTGTATAAATATACTACAGTCAGTGCACATTGTAAAAATGTTTTACACTAATTGTGCACATTGTATAAATATACTACAGTCAGTGCACATTGTAAAAATGTTTTACACTAATTGTGCACATTGTATAAATATACTACAGTCAGTGCACATTGTATAAATACACTACAGCCATTGTGCACATTGTATAAATATACTACAGTCATTGTGCACATTCTATTAATATTTTACACTAATTGTGCACATTGTGTAAATATACTATATTAATTGTGCATATTGTATAAATATACTACAGTCAGTGCACCTTGTAAACATGTTTACACTAATTGTGCACATTGTATAAATATACTATATTAATTGTGCACATTGTATAAATACACTACAGTCAGTGCACATTGTAAAAATGTTTTACACTAATTGTGCACATTGTATAAATATACAACAGTAATTGTGCACATTGTATAAATACACTACAGTAATTGTGCACATTGTATAAATATTTTACATTAATTGTGCACATTGTATAAATATACTACAGTAATTGTGAACATTGTATAAATATTTTACATTAATTGTGCACATTGTATAAATATACTACAGTCAGTGCACATTGTAAAAATGTTTCACACTAATTGTGCACATTTTGTAAATATACTATATTAATTGTGCACATTGTATAAATAAACTACGGTAATTGTGCACATTGTATAAATAAACTACAGTCATTGTGCACATTGTATAAATATTTTACACTAATTGTGCACATTGTTTAAATATACTATATTAATTGTGCACATTGTATAAATAAACTACAGTCAGTGCACATTGTAAAAATGTTTTAAACTAATTGTGCACATTTTGTAAATATACTATATTAATTATGCACATTGTATAAATATACTGCAGTCAGTGCACATTGTAAAAATGTTTTACACTAATTGTGCACATTGTATAAATATACTACAGTCAGTGCCGATTGTATAAATACACTACAGCCATTGTGCACATTGTATAAATATTTTACACTAATTGTGCACATTGTGTAAATATACTATATTAATTGTGCACATTGTATAAATATACTACAGTCAGTGCACATTGTAAAAATGTTTTACACTAATTGTACACATTGTATAAATATACTACAGTCAGTGCACATTGTAAAAATGTTTTACACTAATTGTGCACATTGTATAAATATACTACAGTCATTGTGCACATTGTAAAAATATTTTACACTAATTGTGCACATTGTGTAAATATACTACAGTCAGTGCACATTGAAAAAATGTTTTACACTAATTTTGCACATTGTATAAATATACAACAGTAATTGTGCACATTGTATAAATACACGATGGTAATTGTGCACATTGTATAAATATACTACAGTAATTATGAACATTGTATAAATATTTTACACTAATTGTGCACATTGTGTAAATAAACTATATTAATTGTGCACATTGTATAAATATACTACAGTCAGTGCACATTGCAAAAATGTTTTACACTAATTGTGCACATTGTATAAATATACTACAGTCAGTGCACATTGCAAAAATGTTTTACACTAATTGTGCACATTGTATAAATATACAACAGTAATTGTGCACATTGTATAAATACACGATGGTAATTGTGCACATTGTATAAATATACTACAGTAATTATGCACATTGTATAAATATTTTACACTAATTGTGCACATTGTGTAAATAAACTATATTAATTGTGCACATTGTATAAATATACTTCAGTCAGTGCACATTGTAAAAATGTTTTACACTAATTGTGCACATTGTATAAATATACTACAGTCAGTGCACATTGCAAAAATGTTTTACACTAATTGTGCACATTGTATAAATATACTACAGTCATTGTGCACATTGTATAAATATACTACAGTCATTGTGCACATTCTATTAATATTTTACACTAATTGTGCACATTGTGTAAATATACTATATTAATTGTGCATATTGTATAAATATACTACAGTCAGTGCACCTTGTAAACATGTTTACACTAATTGTGCACATTGTATAAATATACTATATTAATTGTGCACATTGTATAAATAAACTACAGTCAGTGCACATTGTAAAAATATTTTACACTAATTGTGCACATTGTATAAATATACAACAGTAATTGTGCACATTGTATAAATACATTACAGTAATTGTGCACATTGTATAAATATTTTACATTAATTGTGCACAATGTATAAATATACTACAGTAATTGTGCACATTGTAGTATATTTACAAAATGTGCACAATTAGTGTAAACATTTTTACAATGTGCACTGACTGTAGTATATTTATACAATGTGCACAATTAATGTAAAATATTTATACAGTCAGTGCACATTGTAAAAATGTTTTACACTAATTGTGCACATTTTGTAAATATACTATATTAATTGTGCACATTGTATAAATAAACTACGGTAATTGTGCACATTGTATAAATAAACTACAGTCATTGTGCACATTGTAAAAATGTTTTAAACTAATTGTGCACATTTTGTAAATATACTATATTAATTGTGCACATTGTATAAATATACTACATTCAGTGCACATTGTAAAAATGTTTTACACTAATTGTGCACATTGTATAAATATACTACAGTCAGTGCACATTGTAAAAATGTTTTACACTAATTGTGCACATTGTATAAATATACTACAGTCAGTGCACATTGTATAAATACACTACAGCCATTGTGCACATTGTATAAATATACTACAGTCATTGTGCACATTGTAAAAATGTTTTACACTAATTGTGCACATTGTATAAATATACTACAGTCAGTGCACATTGTATAAATACACTACAGCCATTGTGCACATTGTATAAATATTTTACACTAATTGTGCACATTGTGTAAATATACTATATTAATTGTGCACATTGTATAAATATACTACAGTCAGTGCACATTGTAAAAATGTTTTACACTAATTGTACACATTGTATAAATATACTACAGTCAGTGCACATTGTAAAAATGTTTTACACTAATTGTGCACATTGTATAAATATACTACAGTCAGTGCACATTGCAAAAATGTTTTACACTAATTGTGCACATTGTATAAATATACTACAGTCATTGTGCACATTGTATAAATATACTACAGTCATTGTGCACATTCTATTAATATTTTACACTAATTGTGCACATTGTGTAAATATACTATATTAATTGTGCACATTGTATAAATATACTACAGTAATTGTGCACATTGTATAAATATTTTACATTAATTGTGCACATTGTATAAATATACTACAGTCAGTGCACATTGTAAAAAAGTTTTACACTAATTGTGCACATTTTGTAAATATACTATATTAATTGTGCACATTGTATAAATAAACTACGGTAATTGTGCACATTGTATAAATAAACTACAGTCATTGTGCACATTGTAAAAATGTTTTAAACTAATTGTGCACATTTTGTAAATATACTATATTAATTGTGCACATTGTATAAATATACTACAGTCAGTGCACATTGTAAAAATGTTTTACACTAATTGTGCACATTGTATAAATATACTACAGTCAGTGCACATTGTAAAAATGTTTTACACTAATTGTGCACATTGTATAAATATACTACAGTCAGTGCACATTGTATAAATACACTACAGCCATTGTGCACATTGTATAAATATACTACAGTCATTGTGCACATTCTATTAATATTTTACACTAATTGTGCACATTGTGTAAATATACTATATTAATTGTGCATATTGTATAAATATACTACAGTCAGTGCACCTTGTAAACATGTTTACACTAATTGTGCACATTGTATAAATATACTATATTAATTGTGCACATTGTATAAATACACTACAGTCAGTGCACATTGTAAAAATGTTTTACACTAATTGTGCACATTGTATAAATATACAACAGTAATTGTGCACATTGTATAAATACACTACAGTAATTGTGCACATTGTATAAATATTTTACACTAATTGTGCACATTGTGTAAATATACTATATTAATTGTGCACATTGTATAAATAAACTACAGTCAGTGCACTTTGTAAAAATGTTTTAAACTAAGTGTTCACATTTTGTAAATATACTATATTAATTGTGCACATTGTAGAAATATACTACAGTCAGTGCACATTGTAAAAATGTTTTACACTAATTGTGCACATTGTATAAATATACTACAGTCAGTGCACATTGTAAAAATGTTTTACACTAATTGTGCACATTGTATAAATATACTACAGTCAGTGCACATTGTAAAATTGTTTTACACTAATTGTGCACATTGTATAAATATACTACAGTCATTGTGCACATTGTATAAATATACTACAGTAATTGTGCACATTGTATAAATATTTTACACTAATTGCGCACATTGTGTAAATATACTATATTAATTGTGCACATTGTATAAATATACTACAGTCATTGTGCACATGGTATAAATATTTTACACTTATTGTGTACATTGTGTAAATATACTACAGTCATTGTGCACATTGTATAAATATTTTACACTAATTGTGCACATTGTGTAAATATACTACAGTCAGTGCACATTGCAAAAATGTTTTACACTAATTGTGCACATTGTATAAATATACTACAGTCAGTGCACATTGTAAAAATGTTTTACACTAATTGTACACATTGTATAAATATACTACAGTCAGTGCACATTGAAAAAATGTTTTACACTAATTTTGCACATTGTATAAATATACAACAGTAATTATGCACATTGTATAAATACACAATGGTAATTGTGCACATTGTATAAATATACTACAGTAATTATGCACATTGTATAAATATTTTACACTAATTGTGCACATTGTGTAAATAAACTATATTAATTGTGCACATTGTATAAATATACTACAGTCAGTGCACATTGTAAAACTGTTTTACACTAATTGTGCACATTGTATAAATATACTACAGTCAGTGCACATTGTAAAAATGTTTTACACTAATTGTGCACATTGTATAAATATACTACAGTCAGTGCACATTGTAAAAATGTTTCACACTAATTGTGCACATTTTGTAAATATACTATATTAATTGTGCACATTGTATAAATAAACTACGGTAATTGTGCACATTGTATAAATAAACTACAGTCATTGTGCACATTGTATAAATATTTTACACTAATTGTGCACATTGTGTAAATATACTATATTAATTGTGCACATTGTATAAATAAACTACAGTCAGTGCACATTGTAAAAATGTTTTAAACTAATTGTGCACATTTTGTAAATATACTATATTAATTATGCACATTGTATAAATATACTACAGTCAGTGCACATTGTAAAAATGTTTTACACTAATTGTGCACATTGTATAAATATACTACAGTCAGTGCACATTGTATAAATACACTACAGCCATTGTGCACATTGTATAAATATTTTACACTAATTGTGCACATTGTGTAAATATACTATATTAATTGTGCACATTGTATAAATATACTACAGTCAGTGCACATTGTAAAAATGTTTTACACTAATTGTACACATTGTATAAATATACTACAGTCAGTGCACATTGTAAAAATGTTTTACACTAATTGTGCACATTGTATAAATATACAACAGTAATTGTGCACATTGTATAAATACACTACAGCCATTGTGCACATTGTATAAATATTTTGCACTAATTGTGCACATTGTATAAATATACTAAAGTCATTGTGCACATTGTATAAATATTTTACACTAATTGTGCACATTGTGTAAATATACTACAGTCAGTGCACATTGAAAAAATGTTTTACACTAATTTTGCACATTGTATAAATAAACAACAGTAATTGTGCACATTGTATAAATACACGATGGTAATTGTGCACATTGTATAAATATACTACAGTAATTATGCACATTGTATAAATATTTTACACTAATTGTGCACATTGTGTAAATAAACTATATTAATTGTGCACATTGTATAAATATACTTCAGTCAGTGCACATTGTAAAAATGTTTTACACTAATTGTGCACATTGTATAAATATACTACAGTCATTGTGCACATTGTATAAATATACTACAGTCATTGTGCACATTCTATTAATATTTTACACTAATTGTGCACATTGTGTAAATATACTATATTAATTGTGCATATTGTATAAATATACTACAGTCAGTGCACCTTGTAAACATGTTTACACTAATTGTGCACATTGTATAAATATACTATATTAATTGTGCACATTGTATAAATAAACTACAGTCAGTGCACATTGTAAAAATATTTTACACTAATTGTGCACATTGTATAAATATACAACAGTAATTGTGCACATTGTATAAATACACTACAGTAATTGTGCACATTGTATAAATATTTTACATTAATTGTGCACATTGTATAAATATACTACAGTAATTGTGCACATTGTATAAATATTTTACATTAATTGTGCACATTGTATAAATATACTACAGTCAGTGCACATTGTAAAAATGTTTTACACTAATTGTGCACATTTTGTAAATATACTATAGTAATTGTGCACATTGTATAAATAAACTACGGTAATTGTGCACATTGTATAAATAAACTACATTCATTGTGCACATTGTAAAAATGTTTTAAACTAATTGTGCACATTTTGTAAATATACTATATTAATTGTGCACATTGTATAAATATACTACAGTCAGTGCACATTGTAAAAATGTTTTACACTAATTGTGCACATTGTATAAATATACTACAGTCATTGTGCACATTGTATAAATATACTACAGTAATTGTGCACATTGTATAAATATTTTACACTAATTGTGCACATTGTGTAAATATACTATATTAATTGTGCACATTGTATAAATAAACTACAGTCAGTGCACATTGTAAAAATGTTTTAAACTAATTGTGCACATTTTGTAAATATACTATATTAATTATGCACATTGTATAAATATACTACAGTCAGTGCACATTGTAAAAATGTTTTACACTAATTGTGCACATTGTATAAATATACTACAGTCATTGTGCACATTGTATAAATATACTACAGTAATTGTGCACATTGTATAAATATTTTACACTAATTGTGCACATTGTGTAAATATACTATATTAATTGTGCACATTGTATAAATAAACTACAGTCAGTGCACATTGTAAAAATGTTTTAAACTAATTGTGCACATTTTGTAAATATACTATATTAATTGTGCACATTGTATAAATATACTACAGTAATTGTGCACATTGTATAAATACACTACAGTCATTGTGCACATGGTATAAATATTTTACACTTATTGTGTACATTGTGTAAATATACTACAGTCATTGTGCACATTGTATAAATATTTTACACTAATTGTGCACATTGTGTAAATATACTACAGTCAGTGCACATTGCAAAAATGTTTTACACTAATTGTGCACATTGTATAAATATACTACAGTCAGTGCACATAGTAAAAATGTTTTACACTAATTGTACACATTGTATAAATATACTACAGTCAGTGCACATTGAAAAAATGTTTTACACTAATTTTGCACATTGTATAAATATACAACAGTAATTGTGCACATTGTATAAATACACAATGGTAATTGTGCACATTGTATAAATATACTACAGTAATTATGCACATTGTATAAATATTTTACACTAATTGTGCACATTGTGTAAATAAACTATATTAATTGTGCACATTGTATAAATATACTACAGTCAGTGCACATTGTAAAAATGTTTTACACTAATTGTGCACATTGTATAAATATACTACAGTCAGTGCACATTGTAAAAATGTTTTACACTAATTGTGCACATTGTATAAATATACTACAGTCAGTGCACATTGTAAAAATGTTTCACACTAATTGTGCACATTTTGTAAATATAATATATTAATTGTGCACATTGTATAAATAAACTACGGTAATTGTGCACATTGTATAAATAAACTACAGTCATTGTGCACATTGTATAAATATTTTACACTAATTGTGCACATTGTGTAAATATACTATATTAATTGTGCACATTGTATAAATAAACTACAGTCAGTGCACATTGTAAAAATGTTTTAAACTAATTGTGCACATTTTGTAAATATACTATATTAATTATGCACATTGTATAAATATACTACAGTCAGTGCACATTGTATAAATACACTACAGCCATTGTGCACATTGTATAAATATTTTACACTAATTGTGCACATTGTGTAAATATACTATATTAATTGTGCACATTGTATAAATATACTACAGTCAGTGCACATTGTAAAAATGTTTTACACTAATTGTGCACATTGTATAAATATACAACAGTAATTGTGCACATTGTATAAATACACTACAGCCATTGTGCACATTGTATAAATATTTTGCACTAATTGTGCACATTGCATAAATATACTAAAGTCATTGTGCACATTGTATAAATATTTTACACTAATTGTGCACATTGTGTAAATATACTACAGTCAGTGCACATTGAAAAAATGTTTTACACTAATTTTGCACATTGTATAAATAAACAACAGTAATTGTGCACATTGTATAAATACACGATGGTAATTGTGCACATTGTATAAATATACTACAGTAATTATGCACATTGTATAAATATTTTACACTAATTGTGCACATTGTGTAAATAAACTATATTAATTGTGCACATTGTATAAATATACTTCAGTCAGTGCACATTGTAAAAATGTTTTACACTAATTGTGCACATTGTATAAATATACTACAGTCAGTGCACATTGCAAAAATGTTTTACACTAATTGTGCACATTGTATAAATATACTACAGTCATTGTGCACATTGTATAAATATACTACAGTCATTGTGCACATTCTATTAATATTTTACACTAATTGTGCACATTGTGTAAATATACTATATTAATTGTGCATATTGTATAAATATAGTACAGTCAGTGCACCTTGTAAACATGTTTACACTAATTGTGCACATTGTATAAATATACTATATTAATTGTGCACATTGTATAAATAAACTACAGTCAGTGCACATTGTAAAAATATTTTACACTAATTGTGCACATTGTATAAATATACAACAGTAATTGTGCACATTGTATAAATACACTACAGTAATTGTGCACATTGTATAAACATTTTACATTAATTGTGCACATTGTATAAATATACTACAGTAATTGTGCACATTGTATAAATATTTTACATTAATTGTGCACATTGTATAAATATACTACAGTCAGTGCACATTGTAAAAATGTTTTACACTAATTGTGCACATTTTGTAAATATACTATATTAATTGTGCACATTGTATAAATAAACTACGGTAATTGTGCACATTGTATAAATAAACTACATTCATTGTGCACATTGTAAAAATGTTTTAAACTAATTGTGCACATTTTGTAAATATACTATATTAATTGTGCACATTGTATAAATATACTACAGTCAGTGCACATTGTAAAAATGTTTTACACTAATTGTGCACATTGTATAAATATACTACAGTCAGTGCACATTGTAAAAATGTTTTACACTAATTGTGCACATTGTATAAATATACTACAGTCATTGTGCACATTGTATAAATATACTACAGTCATTGTGCACATTGTATTAATATTTTACACTAATTGTGCACATTGTTTAAATATACTATATTAATTGTGCATATTGTATAAATATACTACAGTCAGTGCACCTTGTAAACATGTTTACACTAATTGTGCACATTGTATAAATATACTATATTAATTGTGCACATTGTATAAATAAACTACAGTCAGTGCACATTGTAAAAATATTTTACACTAATTGTGCACATTGTATAAATATACAACAGTAATTGTGCACATTGTATAAATACACTACAGTAATTGTGCACATTGTATAAATATTTTACATTAATTGTGCACATTGTATAAATATACTACAGTAATTGTGCACATTGTATAAATATTTTACATTAATTGTGCACATTGTATAAATATACTACAGTCAGTGCACATTGTAAAAATGTTTTACACTAATTGTGCACATTTTGTAAATATACTATATTAATTGTGCACATTGTATAAATAAACTACGGTAATTGTGCACATTGTATAAATAAACTACATTCATTGTGCACATTGTAAAAATGTTTTAAACTAATTGTGCACATTTTGTAAATATACTATATTAATTGTGCACATTGTATAAATATACTACAGTCAGTGCACATTGTAAAAATGTTTTACACTAATTGTGCACATTGTATAAATATACTACAGTCAGTGCACATTGTAAAAATGTTTTACACTAATTGTGCACATTGTATAAATATACTACAGTCATTGTGCACATTGTATAAATATACTACAGTCATTGTGCACATTGTATAAATATTTTACACTAATTGTGCACATTGTGTAAATATACTACAGTCAGTGCACATTGAAAAAATGTTTTACACTAATTTTGCACATTGTATAAATAAACAACAGTAATTGTGCACATTGTATAAATACACAATGGTAATTGTGCACATTGTATAAATATACTACAGTAATTATGCACATTGTATAAATATTTTACACTAATTGTGCACATTGTGTAAATAAACTATATTAATTGTGCACATTGTATAAATATACTTCAGTCAGTGCACATTGTAAAAATGTTTTACACTAATTGTGCACATTGTATAAATATACTACAGTCATTGTGCACATTGTATAAATATACTACAGTCATTGTGCACATTCTATTAATATTTTACACTAATTGTGCACATTGTGTAAATATACTATATTAATTGTGCATATTGTATAAATATACTACAGTCAGTGCACCTTGTAAACATGTTTACACTAATTGTGCACATTGTATAAATATACTATATTAATTGTGCACATTGTATAAATAAACTACAGTCAGTGCACATTGTAAAAATATTTTACACTAATTGTGCACATTGTATAAATATACAACAGTAATTGTGCACATTGTATAAATACACTACAGTAATTGTGCACATTGTATAAATATACTACAGTAATTGTGCACATTGTATAAATATTTTACATTAATTGTGCACATTGTATAAATATACTACAGTCAGTGCACATTGTAAAAATGTTTTACACTAATTGTGCACATTTTGTAAATATACTATATTAATTGTGCACATTGTATAAATAAACTACGGTAATTGTGCACATTGTATAAATAAACTACATTCATTGTGCACATTGTAAAAATGTTTTAAACTAATTGTGCACATTTTGTAAATATACTATATTAATTGTGCACATTGTATAAATATACTACAGTCAGTGCACATTGTAAAAATGTTTTACACTAATTGTGCACATTGTATAAATATACTACAGTCAGTGCACATTGTAAAAATGTTTTACACTAATTGTGCACATTGTATAAATATACTACAGTCATTGTGCACATTGTATAAATATACTACAGTCATTGTGCACATTGTATTAATATTTTACACTAATTGTGCACATTGTTTAAATATACTATATTAATTGTGCATATTGTATAAATATACTACAGTCAGTGCACCTTGTAAACATGTTTACACTAATTGTGCACATTGTATAAATATACTATATTAATTGTGCACATTGTATAAATAAACTACAGTCAGTGCACATTGTAAAAATGTTTTACACTAATTGTGCACATTGTATAAATATACAACAGTAATTGTGCACATTGTATAAATACACTACAGTAATTGTGCACATTGTATAAATATTTTACATTAATTGTGCACATTGTATAAATATACTACAGTAATTGTGCACATTGTATAAATATTTTACATTAATTGTGCACATTGTATAAATATACTACAGTCAGTGCACATTGTAAAAATGTTTTACACTAATTGTGCACATTTTGTAAATATACTATATTAATTGTGCACATTGTATAAATAAACTACGGTAATTGTGCACATTGTATAAATAAACTACATTCATTGTGCACATTGTAAAAATGTTTTAAACTAATTGTGCACATTTTGTAAATATACTATATTAATTGTGCACATTGTATAAATATACTACAGTCAGTGCACATTGTAAAAATGTTTTACACTAATTGTGCACATTGTATAAATATACTACAGTCAGTGCACATTGTAAAAATGTTTTACACTAATTGTGCACATTGTATAAATATACTACAGTCATTGTGCACATTGTATAAATATACTACAGTCATTGTGCACATTGTATTAATATTTTACACTAATTGTGCACATTGTTTAAATATACTATATTAATTGTGCATATTGTATAAATATACTACAGTCAGTGCACCTTGTAAACATGTTTACACTAATTGTGCACATTGTATAAATACACTACAGTAATTGTGCACATTGTATAAATATTTTACATTAATTGTGCACATTGTATAAATATACTACAGTAATTGTGCACATTGTATAAATATTTTACATTAATTGTGCACATTGTATAAATATACTACAGTCAGTGCACATTGTAAAAATGTTTTACACTAATTGTGCACATTTTGTAAATATACTATATTAATTGTGCACATTGTATAAATAAATTACGGTAATTGTGCACATTGTATAAATAAACTACAGTCATTGTGCACATTGTATAAATATTTTACACTAATTGTGCACATTGTGTAAATATACTATATTAATTGTGCACATTGTATAAATAAACTACAGTCAGTGCACTTTGTAAAAATGTTTTAAACTAAGTGTTCACATTTTGTAAATATACTATATTAATTGTGCACATTGTAGAAATATACTACAGTCAGTGCACATTGTAAAAATGTTTTACACTAATTGTGCACATTGTATAAATATACTACAGTCAGTGCACATTGTAAAAATGTTTTACACTAATTGTGCACATTGTATAAATATACTACAGTCAGTGCACATTGTAAAATTGTTTTACACTAATTGTGCACATTGTATAAATATACTACAGTCATTGTGCACATTGTATAAATATACTACAGTAATTGTGCACATTGTATAAATATTTTACACTAATTGCGCACATTGTGTAAATATACTATATTAATTGTGCACATTGTATAAATATACTACAGTCATTGTGCACATGGTATAAATATTTTACACTTATTGTGTACATTGTGTAAATATACTACAGTCATTGTGCACATTGTATAAATATTTTACACTAATTGTGCACATTGTGTAAATATACTACAGTCAGTGCACATTGCAAAAATGTTTTACACTAATTGTGCACATTGTATAAATATACTACAGTCAGTGCACATTGTAAAAATGTTTTACACTAATTGTACACATTGTATAAATATACTACAGTCAGTGCACATTGAAAAAATGTTTTACACTAATTTTGCACATTGTATAAATATACAACAGTAATTATGCACATTGTATAAATACACAATGGTAATTGTGCACATTGTATAAATATACTACAGTAATTATGCACATTGTATAAATATTTTACACTAATTGTGCACATTGTGTAAATAAACTATATTAATTGTGCACATTGTATAAATATACTACAGTCAGTGCACATTGTAAAACTGTTTTACACTAATTGTGCACATTGTATAAATATACTACAGTCAGTGCACATTGTAAAAATGTTTTACACTAATTGTGCACATTGTATAAATATACTACAGTCAGTGCACATTGTAAAAATGTTTCACACTAATTGTGCACATTTTGTAAATATACTATATTAATTGTGCACATTGTATAAATAAACTACGGTAATTGTGCACATTGTATAAATAAACTACAGTCATTGTGCACATTGTATAAATATTTTACACTAATTGTGCACATTGTGTAAATATACTATATTAATTGTGCACATTGTATAAATATACTACAGTCAGTGCACATTGTAAAAATGTTTTAAACTAATTGTGCACATTTTGTAAATATACTATATTAATTATGCACATTGTATAAATATACTACAGTCAGTGCACATTGTAAAAATGTTTTACACTAATTGTGCACATTGTATAAATATACTACAGTCAGTGCACATTGTATAAATACACTACAGCCATTGTGCACATTGTATAAATATTTTACACTAATTGTGCACATTGTGTAAATATACTATATTAATTGTGCACATTGTATAAATATACTACAGTCAGTGCACATTGTAAAAATGTTTTACACTAATTGTACACATTGTATAAATATACTACAGTCAGTGCACATTGTAAAAATGTTTTACACTAATTGTGCACATTGTATAAATATACAACAGTAATTGTGCACATTGTATAAATACACTACAGCCATTGTGCACATTGTATAAATATTTTGCACTAATTGTGCACATTGTATAAATATACTAAAGTCATTGTGCACATTGTATAAATATTTTACACTAATTGTGCACATTGTGTAAATATACTACAGTCAGTGCACATTGAAAAAATGTTTTACACTAATTTTGCACATTGTATAAATAAACAACAGTAATTGTGCACATTGTATAAATACACGATGGTAATTGTGCACATTGTATAAATATACTACAGTAATTATGCACATTGTATAAATATTTTACACTAATTGTGCACATTGTGTAAATAAACTATATTAATTGTGCACATTGTATAAATATACTTCAGTCAGTGCACATTGTAAAAATGTTTTACACTAATTGTGCACATTGTATAAATATACTACAGTCATTGTGCACATTGTATAAATATACTACAGTCATTGTGCACATTCTATTAATATTTTACACTAATTGTGCACATTGTGTAAATATACTATATTAATTGTGCATATTGTATAAATATACTACAGTCAGTGCACCTTGTAAACATGTTTACACTAATTGTGCACATTGTATAAATATACTATATTAATTGTGCACATTGTATAAATAAACTACAGTCAGTGCACATTGTAAAAATATTTTACACTAATTGTGCACATTGTATAAATATACAACAGTAATTGTGCACATTGTATAAATACACTACAGTAATTGTGCACATTGTATAAATATTTTACATTAATTGTGCACATTGTATAAATATACTACAGTAATTGTGCACATTGTATAAATATTTTACATTAATTGTGCACATTGTATAAATATACTACAGTCAGTGCACATTGTAAAAATGTTTTACACTAATTGTGCACATTTTGTAAATATACTATATTAATTGTGCACATTGTATAAATAAACTACGGTAATTGTGCACATTGTATAAATAAACTACATTCATTGTGCAAATTGTAAAAATGTTTTAAACTAATTGTGCACATTTTGTAAATATACTATATTAATTGTGCACATTTTATAAATATACTACAGTCAGTGCACATTGTAAAAATGTTTTACACTAATTGTGCACATTGTATAAATATACTACAGTCAGTGCACATTGTAAAAATGTTTTACACTAATTGTGCACATTGTATAAATATACTACAGTCATTGTGCACATTGTATAAATATACTACAGTCATTGTGCACATTGTATTAATATTTTACACTAATTGTGCACATTGTTTAAATATACTATATTAATTGTGCATATTGTATAAATATACTACAGTCAGTGCACCTTGTAAACATGTTTACACTAATTGTGCACATTGTATAAATATACTATATTAATTGTGCACATTGTATAAATAAACTACAGTCAGTGCACATTGTAAAAATGTTTTACACTAATTGTGCACATTGTATAAATATACAACAGTAATTGTGCACATTGTATAAATACACTACAGTAATTGTGCACATTGTATAAATATTTTACATTAATTGTGCACATTGTATAAATATACTACAGTAATTGTGCACATTGTATAAATATTTTACATTAATTGTGCACATTGTATAAATATACTACAGTCAGTGCACATTGTAAAAATGTTTCACACTAATTGTGCACATTTTGTAAATATACTATATTAATTGTGCACATTGTATAAATAAACTACGGTAATTGTGCACATTGTATAAATAAACTACAGTCATTGTGCACATTGTATAAATATTTTACACTAATTGTGCACATTGTGTAAATATACTATATTACTTGTGCACATTGTATAAATAAACTACAGTCAGTGCACATTGTAAAAATGTTTTAAACTAATTGTGCACATTTTGTAAATATACTATATTAATTATGCACATTGTATAAATATACTACAGTCAGTGCACATTGTAAAAATGTTTTACACTAATTGTGCACATTGTATAAATATACTACAGTCATTGTGCACATTGTATAAATATACTACAGTAATTGTGCACATTGTATAAATATTTTACACTAATTGTGCACATTGTGTAAATATACTATATTAATTGTGCACATTGTATAAATATACTACAGTAATTGTGCACATTGTATAAATACACTACAGTCATTGTGCACATGGTATAAATATTTTACACTTATTGTGTACATTGTGTAAATATACTACAGTCATTGTGCACATTGTATAAATATTTTACACTAATTGTGCACATTGTGTAAATATACTACAGTCAGTGCACATTGCAAAAATGTTTTACACTAATTGTGCACATTGTATAAATATACTACAGTCAGTGCACATTGTAAAAATGTTTTACACTAATTGTACACATTGTATAAATATACTACAGTCAGTGCACATTGAAAAAATGTTTTACACTAATTTTGCACATTGTATAAATATACAACAGTAATTGTGCACATTGTATAAATACACAATGGTAATTGTGCACATTGTATAAATATACTACAGTAATTATGCACATTGTATAAATATTTTACACTAATTGTGCACATTGTGTAAATAAACTATATTAATTGTGCACATTGTATAAATATACTACAGTCAGTGCACATTGTAAAAATGTTTTACACTAATTGTGCACATTGTATAAATATACTACAGTCAGTGCACATTGTAAAAATGTTTTACACTAATTGTGCACATTGTATAAATATACTACAGTCAATGCACATTGTAAAAATGTTTCACACTAATTGTGCACATTTTGTAAATATAATATATTAATTGTGCACATTGTATAAATAAACTACGGTAATTGTGCACATTGTATAAATAAACTACAGTCATTGTGCACATTGTATAAATATACTACAGTAATTGTGCACATTGTATAAATATTTTACACTAATTGTGCACATTGTGTAAATATACTATATTAATTGTGCACATTGTATAAATAAACTACAGTCAGTGCACATTGTAAAAATGTTTTAAACTAATTGTGCACATTTTGTAAATATACTATATTAATTGTGCACATTGTATAAATATACTACAGTAATTGTGCACATTGTATAAATACACTACAGTCATTGTGCACATGGTATAAATATTTTACACTTATTGTGTACATTGTGTAAATATACTACAGTCATTGTGCACATTGTATAAATATTTTACACTAATTGTGCACATTGTGTAAATATACTACAGTCAGTGCACATTGCAAAAATGTTTTACACTAATTGTGCACATTGTATAAATATACTACAGTCAGTGCACATAGTAAAAATGTTTTACACTAATTGTACACATTGTATAAATATACTACAGTCAGTGCACATTGAAAAAATGTTTTACACTAATTTTGCACATTGTATAAATATACAACAGTAATTGTGCACATTGTATAAATACACAATGGTAATTGTGCACATTGTATAAATATACTACAGTAATTATGCACATTGTATAAATATTTTACACTAATTGTGCACATTGTGTAAATAAACTATATTAATTGTGCACATTGTATAAATATACTACAGTCAGTGCACATTGTAAAAATGTTTTACACTAATTGTGCACATTGTATAAATATACTACAGTCAGTGCACATTGTAAAAATGTTTTACACTAATTGTGCACATTGTATAAATATACTACAGTCAGTGCACATTGTAAAAATGTTTCACACTAATTGTGCACATTTTGTAAATATAATATATTAATTGTGCACATTGTATAAATAAACTACGGTAATTGTGCACATTGTATAAATAAACTACAGTCATTGTGCACATTGTATAAATATTTTACACTAATTGTGCACATTGTGTAAATATACTATATTAATTGTGCACATTGTATAAATAAACTACAGTCAGTGCACATTGTAAAAATGTTTTAAACTAATTGTGCACATTTTGTAAATATACTATATTAATTATGCACATTGTATAAATATACTACAGTCAGTGCACATTGTATAAATACACTACAGCCATTGTGCACATTGTATAAATATTTTACACTAATTGTGCACATTGTGTAAATATACTATATTAATTGTGCACATTGTATAAATATACTACAGTCAGTGCACATTGTAAAAATGTTTTACACTAATTGTGCACATTGTATAAATATACAACAGTAATTGTGCACATTGTATAAATACACTACAGCCATTGTGCACATTGTATAAATATTTTGCACTAATTGTGCACATTGCATAAATATACTAAAGTCATTGTGCACATTGTATAAATATTTTACACTAATTGTGCACATTGTGTAAATATACTACAGTCAGTGCACATTGAAAAAATGTTTTACACTAATTTTGCACATTGTATAAATAAACAACAGTAATTGTGCACATTGTATAAATACACGATGGTAATTGTGCACATTGTATAAATATACTACAGTAATTATGCACATTGTATAAATATTTTACACTAATTGTGCACATTGTGTAAATAAACTATATTAATTGTGCACATTGTATAAATATACTTCAGTCAGTGCACATTGTAAAAATGTTTTACACTAATTGTGCACATTGTATAAATATACTACAGTCAGTGCACATTGCAAAAATGTTTTACACTAATTGTGCACATTGTATAAATATACTACAGTCATTGTGCACATTGTATAAATATACTACAGTCATTGTGCACATTCTATTAATATTTTACACTAATTGTGCACATTGTGTAAATATACTATATTAATTGTGCATATTGTATAAATATACTACAGTCAGTGCACCTTGTAAACATGTTTACACTAATTGTGCACATTGTATAAATATACTATATTAATTGTGCACATTGTATAAATAAACTACAGTCAGTGCACATTGTAAAAATATTTTACACTAATTGTGCACATTGTATAAATATACAACAGTAATTGTGCACATTGTATAAATACACTACAGTAATTGTGCACATTGTATAAACATTTTACATTAATTGTGCACATTGTATAAATATACTACAGTAATTGTGCACATTGTATAAATATTTTACATTAATTGTGCACATTGTATAAATATACTACAGTCAGTGCACATTGTAAAAATGTTTTACACTAATTGTGCACATTTTGTAAATATACTATATTAATTGTGCACATTGTATAAATAAACTACGGTAATTGTGCACATTGTATAAATAAACTACATTCATTGTGCACATTGTAAAAATGTTTTAAACTAATTGTGCACATTTTGTAAATATACTATATTAATTGTGCACATTGTATAAATATACTACAGTCAGTGCACATTGTAAAAATGTTTTACACTAATTGTGCACATTGTATAAATATACTACAGTCAGTGCACATTGTAAAAATGTTTTACACTAATTGTGCACATTGTATAAATATACTACAGTCATTGTGCACATTGTATAAATATACTACAGTCATTGTGCACATTGTATTAATATTTTACACTAATTGTGCACATTGTTTAAATATACTATATTAATTGTGCATATTGTATAAATATACTACAGTCAGTGCACCTTGTAAACATGTTTACACTAATTGTGCACATTGTATAAATATACTATATTAATTGTGCACATTGTATAAATAAACTACAGTCAGTGCACATTGTAAAAATGTTTTACACTAATTGTGCACATTGTATAAATATACAACAGTAATTGTGCACATTGTATAAATACACTACAGTAATTGTGCACATTGTATAAATATTTTACATTAATTGTGCACATTGTATAAATATACTACAGTAATTGTGCACATTGTATAAATATTTTACATTAATTGTGCACATTGTATAAATATACTTCAGTCAGTGCACATTGTAAAAATGTTTTACACTAATTGTGCACATTGTATAAATATACTACAGTCATTGTGCACATTGTATAAATATACTACAGTCATTGTGCACATTCTATTAATATTTTACACTAATTGTGCACATTGTGTAAATATACTATATTAATTGTGCATATTGTATAAATATACTACAGTCAGTGCACCTTGTAAACATGTTTACACTAATTGTGCACATTGTATAAATATACTATATTAATTGTGCACATTGTATAAATAAACTACAGTCAGTGCACATTGTAAAAATATTTTACACTAATTGTGCACATTGTATAAATATACAACAGTAATTGTGCACATTGTATAAATACACTACAGTAATTGTGCACATTGTATAAATATTTTACATTAATTGTGCACATTGTATAAATATACTACAGTAATTGTGCACATTGTATAAATATTTTACATTAATTGTGCACATTGTATAAATATACTACAGTCAGTGCACATTGTAAAAATGTTTTACACTAATTGTGCACATTTTGTAAATATACTATATTAATTGTGCACATTGTATAAATAAACTACGGTAATTGTGCACATTGTATAAATAAACTACATTCATTGTGCACATTGTAAAAATGTTTTAAACTAATTGTGCACATTTTGTAAATATACTATATTAATTGTGCACATTGTATAAATATACTACAGTCAGTGCACATTGTAAAAATGTTTTACACTAATTGTGCACATTGTATAAATATACTACAGTCAGTGCACATTGTAAAAATGTTTTACACTAATTGTGCACATTGTATAAATATACTACAGTCAGTGCACATTGTAAAAATGTTTTAAACTAATTGTGCACATTTTGTAAATATACTATATTAATTGTGCACATTGTATAAATATACTACAGTCAGTGCACATTGTAAAAATGTTTTACACTAATTGTGCACATTGTATAAATATACTACAGTCAGTGCACATTGTAAAAATGTTTTACACTAATTGTGCACATTGTATAAATATACTACAGTCATTGTGCACATTGTATAAATATACTACAGTCATTGTGCACATTGTATTAATATTTTACACTAATTGTGCACATTGTTTAAATATACTATATTAATTGTGCATATTGTATAAATATACTACAGTCAGTGCACCTTGTAAACATGTTTACACTAATTGTGCACATTGTATAAATATACTATATTAATTGTGCACATTGTATAAATAAACTACAGTCAGTGCACATTGTAAAAATGTTTTACACTAATTGTGCACATTGTATAAATATACAACAGTAATTGTGCACATTGTATAAATACACTACAGTAATTGTGCACATTGTATAAATATTTTACATTAATTGTGCACATTGTATAAATATACTACAGTAATTGTGCACATTGTATAAATATTTTACATTAATTGTGCACATTGTATAAATATACTACAGTCAGTGCACATTGTAAAAATGTTTTACACTAATTGTGCACATTTTGTAAATATACTATATTAATTGTGCACATTGTATAAATAAACTACGGTAATTGTGCACATTGTATAAATAAACTACATTCATTGTGCACATTGTAAAAATGTTTTAAACTAATTGTGCACATTTTGTAAATATACTATATTAATTGTGCACATTGTATAAATATACTACAGTCAGTGCACATTGTAAAAATGTTTTACACTAATTGTGCACATTGTATAAATATACTACAGTCAGTGCACATTGTAAAAATGTTTTACACTAATTGTGCACATTGTATAAATATACTACAGTCATTGTGCACATTGTATAAATATACTACAGTCATTGTGCACATTGTATTAATATTTTACACTAATTGTGCACATTGTTTAAATATACTATATTAATTGTGCATATTGTATAAATATACTACAGTCAGTGCACCTTGTAAACATGTTTACACTAATTGTGCACATTGTATAAATACACTACAGTAATTGTGCACATTGTATAAATATTTTACATTAATTGTGCACATTGTATAAATATACTACAGTAATTGTGCACATTGTATAAATATTTTACATTAATTGTGCACATTGTATAAATATACTACAGTCAGTGCACATTGTAAAAATGTTTTACACTAATTGTGCACATTTTGTAAATATACTATATTAATTGTGCACATTGTATAAATAAATTACGGTAATTGTGCACATTGTATAAATAAACTACAGTCATTGTGCACATTGTATAAATATTTTACACTAATTGTGCACATTGTGTAAATATACTATATTAATTGTGCACATTGTATAAATAAACTACAGTCAGTGCACTTTGTAAAAATGTTTTAAACTAAGTGTTCACATTTTGTAAATATACTATATTAATTGTGCACATTGTAGAAATATACTACAGTCAGTGCACATTGTAAAAATGTTTTACACTAATTGTGCACATTGTATAAATATACTACAGTCAGTGCACATTGTAAAAATGTTTTACACTAATTGTGCACATTGTATAAATATACTACAGTCAGTGCACATTGTAAAATTGTTTTACACTAATTGTGCACATTGTATAAATATACTACAGTCATTGTGCACATTGTATAAATATACTACAGTAATTGTGCACATTGTATAAATATTTTACACTAATTGCGCACATTGTGTAAATATACTATATTAATTGTGCACATTGTATAAATATACTACAGTCATTGTGCACATGGTATAAATATTTTACACTTATTGTGTACATTGTGTAAATATACTACAGTCATTGTGCACATTGTATAAATATTTTACACTAATTGTGCACATTGTGTAAATATACTACAGTCAGTGCACATTGCAAAAATGTTTTACACTAATTGTGCACATTGTATAAATATACTACAGTCAGTGCACATTGTAAAAATGTTTTACACTAATTGTACACATTGTATAAATATACTACAGTCAGTGCACATTGAAAAAATGTTTTACACTAATTTTGCACATTGTATAAATATACAACAGTAATTATGCACATTGTATAAATACACAATGGTAATTGTGCACATTGTATAAATATACTACAGTAATTATGCACATTGTATAAATATTTTACACTAATTGTGCACATTGTGTAAATAAACTATATTAATTGTGCACATTGTATAAATATACTACAGTCAGTGCACATTGTAAAACTGTTTTACACTAATTGTGCACATTGTATAAATATACTACAGTCAGTGCACATTGTAAAAATGTTTTACACTAATTGTGCACATTGTATAAATATACTACAGTCAGTGCACATTGTAAAAATGTTTCACACTAATTGTGCACATTTTGTAAATATACTATATTAATTGTGCACATTGTATAAATAAACTACGGTAATTGTGCACATTGTATAAATAAACTACAGTCATTGTGCACATTGTATAAATATTTTACACTAATTGTGCACATTGTGTAAATATACTATATTAATTGTGCACATTGTATAAATAAACTACAGTCAGTGCACATTGTAAAAATGTTTTAAACTAATTGTGCACATTTTGTAAATATACTATATTAATTATGCACATTGTATAAATATACTACAGTCAGTGCACATTGTAAAAATGTTTTACACTAATTGTGCACATTGTATAAATATACTACAGTCAGTGCACATTGTATAAATACACTACAGCCATTGTGCACATTGTATAAATATTTTACACTAATTGTGCACATTGTGTAAATATACTATATTAATTGTGCACATTGTATAAATATACTACAGTCAGTGCACATTGTAAAAATGTTTTACACTAATTGTACACATTGTATAAATATACTACAGTCAGTGCACATTGTAAAAATGTTTTACACTAATTGTGCACATTGTATAAATATACAACAGTAATTGTGCACATTGTATAAATACACTACAGCCATTGTGCACATTGTATAAATATTTTGCACTAATTGTGCACATTGTATAAATATACTAAAGTCATTGTGCACATTGTATAAATATTTTACACTAATTGTGCACATTGTGTAAATATACTACAGTCAGTGCACATTGAAAAAATGTTTTACACTAATTTTGCACATTGTATAAATAAACAACAGTAATTGTGCACATTGTATAAATACACGATGGTAATTGTGCACATTGTATAAATATACTACAGTAATTATGCACATTGTATAAATATTTTACACTAATTGTGCACATTGTGTAAATAAACTATATTAATTGTGCACATTGTATAAATATACTTCAGTCAGTGCACATTGTAAAAATGTTTTACACTAATTGTGCACATTGTATAAATATACTACAGTCATTGTGCACATTGTATAAATATACTACAGTCATTGTGCACATTCTATTAATATTTTACACTAATTGTGCACATTGTGTAAATATACTATATTAATTGTGCATATTGTATAAATATACTACAGTCAGTGCACCTTGTAAACATGTTTACACTAATTGTGCACATTGTATAAATATACTATATTAATTGTGCACATTGTATAAATAAACTACAGTCAGTGCACATTGTAAAAATATTTTACACTAATTGTGCACATTGTATAAATATACAACAGTAATTGTGCACATTGTATAAATACACTACAGTAATTGTGCACATTGTATAAATATTTTACATTAATTGTGCACATTGTATAAATATACTACAGTAATTGTGCACATTGTATAAATATTTTACATTAATTGTGCACATTGTATAAATATACTACAGTCAGTGCACATTGTAAAAATGTTTTACACTAATTGTGCACATTTTGTAAATATACTATATTAATTGTGCACATTGTATAAATAAACTACGGTAATTGTGCACATTGTATAAATAAACTACATTCATTGTGCAAATTGTAAAAATGTTTTAAACTAATTGTGCACATTTTGTAAATATACTATATTAATTGTGCACATTTTATAAATATACTACAGTCAGTGCACATTGTAAAAATGTTTTACACTAATTGTGCACATTGTATAAATATACTACAGTCAGTGCACATTGTAAAAATGTTTTACACTAATTGTGCACATTGTATAAATATACTACAGTCATTGTGCACATTGTATAAATATACTACAGTCATTGTGCACATTGTATTAATATTTTACACTAATTGTGCACATTGTTTAAATATACTATATTAATTGTGCATATTGTATAAATATACTACAGTCAGTGCACCTTGTAAACATGTTTACACTAATTGTGCACATTGTATAAATATACTATATTAATTGTGCACATTGTATAAATAAACTACAGTCAGTGCACATTGTAAAAATGTTTTACACTAATTGTGCACATTGTATAAATATACAACAGTAATTGTGCACATTGTATAAATACACTACAGTAATTGTGCACATTGTATAAATATTTTACATTAATTGTGCACATTGTATAAATATACTACAGTAATTGTGCACATTGTATAAATATTTTACATTAATTGTGCACATTGTATAAATATACTACAGTCAGTGCACATTGTAAAAATGTTTCACACTAATTGTGCACATTTTGTAAATATACTATATTAATTGTGCACATTGTATAAATAAACTACGGTAATTGTGCACATTGTATAAATAAACTACAGTCATTGTGCACATTGTATAAATATTTTACACTAATTGTGCACATTGTGTAAATATACTATATTACTTGTGCACATTGTATAAATAAACTACAGTCAGTGCACATTGTAAAAATGTTTTAAACTAATTGTGCACATTTTGTAAATATACTATATTAATTATGCACATTGTATAAATATACTACAGTCAGTGCACATTGTAAAAATGTTTTACACTAATTGTGCACATTGTATAAATATACTACAGTCATTGTGCACATTGTATAAATATACTACAGTAATTGTGCACATTGTATAAATATTTTACACTAATTGTGCACATTGTGTAAATATACTATATTAATTGTGCACATTGTATAAATATACTACAGTAATTGTGCACATTGTATAAATACACTACAGTCATTGTGCACATGGTATAAATATTTTACACTTATTGTGTACATTGTGTAAATATACTACAGTCATTGTGCACATTGTATAAATATTTTACACTAATTGTGCACATTGTGTAAATATACTACAGTCAGTGCACATTGCAAAAATGTTTTACACTAATTGTGCACATTGTATAAATATACTACAGTCAGTGCACATTGTAAAAATGTTTTACACTAATTGTACACATTGTATAAATATACTACAGTCAGTGCACATTGAAAAAATGTTTTACACTAATTTTGCACATTGTATAAATATACAACAGTAATTGTGCACATTGTATAAATACACAATGGTAATTGTGCACATTGTATAAATATACTACAGTAATTATGCACATTGTATAAATATTTTACACTAATTGTGCACATTGTGTAAATAAACTATATTAATTGTGCACATTGTATAAATATACTACAGTCAGTGCACATTGTAAAAATGTTTTACACTAATTGTGCACATTGTATAAATATACTACAGTCAGTGCACATTGTAAAAATGTTTTACACTAATTGTGCACATTGTATAAATATACTACAGTCAATGCACATTGTAAAAATGTTTCACACTAATTGTGCACATTTTGTAAATATAATATATTAATTGTGCACATTGTATAAATAAACTACGGTAATTGTGCACATTGTATAAATAAACTACAGTCATTGTGCACATTGTATAAATATACTACAGTAATTGTGCACATTGTATAAATATTTTACACTAATTGTGCACATTGTGTAAATATACTATATTAATTGTGCACATTGTATAAATAAACTACAGTCAGTGCACATTGTAAAAATGTTTTAAACTAATTGTGCACATTTTGTAAATATACTATATTAATTGTGCACATTGTATAAATATACTACAGTAATTGTGCACATTGTATAAATACACTACAGTCATTGTGCACATGGTATAAATATTTTACACTTATTGTGTACATTGTGTAAATATACTACAGTCATTGTGCACATTGTATAAATATTTTACACTAATTGTGCACATTGTGTAAATATACTACAGTCAGTGCACATTGCAAAAATGTTTTACACTAATTGTGCACATTGTATAAATATACTACAGTCAGTGCACATAGTAAAAATGTTTTACACTAATTGTACACATTGTATAAATATACTACAGTCAGTGCACATTGAAAAAATGTTTTACACTAATTTTGCACATTGTATAAATATACAACAGTAATTGTGCACATTGTATAAATACACAATGGTAATTGTGCACATTGTATAAATATACTACAGTAATTATGCACATTGTATAAATATTTTACACTAATTGTGCACATTGTGTAAATAAACTATATTAATTGTGCACATTGTATAAATATACTACAGTCAGTGCACATTGTAAAAATGTTTTACACTAATTGTGCACATTGTATAAATATACTACAGTCAGTGCACATTGTAAAAATGTTTTACACTAATTGTGCACATTGTATAAATATACTACAGTCAGTGCACATTGTAAAAATGTTTCACACTAATTGTGCACATTTTGTAAATATAATATATTAATTGTGCACATTGTATAAATAAACTACGGTAATTGTGCACATTGTATAAATAAACTACAGTCATTGTGCACATTGTATAAATATTTTACACTAATTGTGCACATTGTGTAAATATACTATATTAATTGTGCACATTGTATAAATAAACTACAGTCAGTGCACATTGTAAAAATGTTTTAAACTAATTGTGCACATTTTGTAAATATACTATATTAATTATGCACATTGTATAAATATACTACAGTCAGTGCACATTGTATAAATACACTACAGCCATTGTGCACATTGTATAAATATTTTACACTAATTGTGCACATTGTGTAAATATACTATATTAATTGTGCACATTGTATAAATATACTACAGTCAGTGCACATTGTAAAAATGTTTTACACTAATTGTGCACATTGTATAAATATACAACAGTAATTGTGCACATTGTATAAATACACTACAGCCATTGTGCACATTGTATAAATATTTTGCACTAATTGTGCACATTGCATAAATATACTAAAGTCATTGTGCACATTGTATAAATATTTTACACTAATTGTGCACATTGTGTAAATATACTACAGTCAGTGCACATTGAAAAAATGTTTTACACTAATTTTGCACATTGTATAAATAAACAACAGTAATTGTGCACATTGTATAAATACACGATGGTAATTGTGCACATTGTATAAATATACTACAGTAATTATGCACATTGTATAAATATTTTACACTAATTGTGCACATTGTGTAAATAAACTATATTAATTGTGCACATTGTATAAATATACTTCAGTCAGTGCACATTGTAAAAATGTTTTACACTAATTGTGCACATTGTATAAATATACTACAGTCAGTGCACATTGCAAAAATGTTTTACACTAATTGTGCACATTGTATAAATATACTACAGTCATTGTGCACATTGTATAAATATACTACAGTCATTGTGCACATTCTATTAATATTTTACACTAATTGTGCACATTGTGTAAATATACTATATTAATTGTGCATATTGTATAAATATACTACAGTCAGTGCACCTTGTAAACATGTTTACACTAATTGTGCACATTGTATAAATATACTATATTAATTGTGCACATTGTATAAATAAACTACAGTCAGTGCACATTGTAAAAATATTTTACACTAATTGTGCACATTGTATAAATATACAACAGTAATTGTGCACATTGTATAAATACACTACAGTAATTGTGCACATTGTATAAACATTTTACATTAATTGTGCACATTGTATAAATATACTACAGTAATTGTGCACATTGTATAAATATTTTACATTAATTGTGCACATTGTATAAATATACTACAGTCAGTGCACATTGTAAAAATGTTTTACACTAATTGTGCACATTTTGTAAATATACTATATTAATTGTGCACATTGTATAAATAAACTACGGTAATTGTGCACATTGTATAAATAAACTACATTCATTGTGCACATTGTAAAAATGTTTTAAACTAATTGTGCACATTTTGTAAATATACTATATTAATTGTGCACATTGTATAAATATACTACAGTCAGTGCACATTGTAAAAATGTTTTACACTAATTGTGCACATTGTATAAATATACTACAGTCAGTGCACATTGTAAAAATGTTTTACACTAATTGTGCACATTGTATAAATATACTACAGTCATTGTGCACATTGTATAAATATACTACAGTCATTGTGCACATTGTATTAATATTTTACACTAATTGTGCACATTGTTTAAATATACTATATTAATTGTGCATATTGTATAAATATACTACAGTCAGTGCACCTTGTAAACATGTTTACACTAATTGTGCACATTGTATAAATATACTATATTAATTGTGCACATTGTATAAATAAACTACAGTCAGTGCACATTGTAAAAATGTTTTACACTAATTGTGCACATTGTATAAATATACAACAGTAATTGTGCACATTGTATAAATACACTACAGTAATTGTGCACATTGTATAAATATTTTACATTAATTGTGCACATTGTATAAATATACTACAGTAATTGTGCACATTGTATAAATATTTTACATTAATTGTGCACATTGTATAAATATACTTCAGTCAGTGCACATTGTAAAAATGTTTTACACTAATTGTGCACATTGTATAAATATACTACAGTCATTGTGCACATTGTATAAATATACTACAGTCATTGTGCACATTCTATTAATATTTTACACTAATTGTGCACATTGTGTAAATATACTATATTAATTGTGCATATTGTATAAATATACTACAGTCAGTGCACCTTGTAAACATGTTTACACTAATTGTGCACATTGTATAAATATACTATATTAATTGTGCACATTGTATAAATAAACTACAGTCAGTGCACATTGTAAAAATATTTTACACTAATTGTGCACATTGTATAAATATACAACAGTAATTGTGCACATTGTATAAATACACTACAGTAATTGTGCACATTGTATAAATATTTTACATTAATTGTGCACATTGTATAAATATACTACAGTAATTGTGCACATTGTATAAATATTTTACATTAATTGTGCACATTGTATAAATATACTACAGTCAGTGCACATTGTAAAAATGTTTTACACTAATTGTGCACATTTTGTAAATATACTATATTAATTGTGCACATTGTATAAATAAACTACGGTAATTGTGCACATTGTATAAATAAACTACATTCATTGTGCACATTGTAAAAATGTTTTAAACTAATTGTGCACATTTTGTAAATATACTATATTAATTGTGCACATTGTATAAATATACTACAGTCAGTGCACATTGTAAAAATGTTTTACACTAATTGTGCACATTGTATAAATATACTACAGTCAGTGCACATTGTAAAAATGTTTTACACTAATTGTGCACATTGTATAAATATACTACAGTCAGTGCACATTGTAAAAATGTTTTAAACTAATTGTGCACATTTTGTAAATATACTATATTAATTGTGCACATTGTATAAATATACTACAGTCAGTGCACATTGTAAAAATGTTTTACACTAATTGTGCACATTGTATAAATATACTACAGTCAGTGCACATTGTAAAAATGTTTTACACTAATTGTGCACATTGTATAAATATACTACAGTCATTGTGCACATTGTATAAATATACTACAGTCATTGTGCACATTGTATTAATATTTTACACTAATTGTGCACATTGTTTAAATATACTATATTAATTGTGCATATTGTATAAATATACTACAGTCAGTGCACCTTGTAAACATGTTTACACTAATTGTGCACATTGTATAAATATACTATATTAATTGTGCACATTGTATAAATAAACTACAGTCAGTGCACATTGTAAAAATGTTTTACACTAATTGTGCACATTGTATAAATATACAACAGTAATTGTGCACATTGTATAAATACACTACAGTAATTGTGCACATTGTATAAATATTTTACATTAATTGTGCACATTGTATAAATATACTACAGTAATTGTGCACATTGTATAAATATTTTACATTAATTGTGCACATTGTATAAATATACTACAGTCAGTGCACATTGTAAAAATGTTTTACACTAATTGTGCACATTTTGTAAATATACTATATTAATTGTGCACATTGTATAAATAAACTACGGTAATTGTGCACATTGTATAAATAAACTACATTCATTGTGCACATTGTAAAAATGTTTTAAACTAATTGTGCACATTTTGTAAATATACTATATTAATTGTGCACATTGTATAAATATACTACAGTCAGTGCACATTGTAAAAATGTTTTACACTAATTGTGCACATTGTATAAATATACTACAGTCAGTGCACATTGTAAAAATGTTTTACACTAATTGTGCACATTGTATAAATATACTACAGTCATTGTGCACATTGTATAAATATACTACAGTCATTGTGCACATTGTATTAATATTTTACACTAATTGTGCACATTGTTTAAATATACTATATTAATTGTGCATATTGTATAAATATACTACAGTCAGTGCACCTTGTAAACATGTTTACACTAATTGTGCACATTGTATAAATACACTACAGTAATTGTGCACATTGTATAAATATTTTACATTAATTGTGCACATTGTATAAATATACTACAGTAATTGTGCACATTGTATAAATATTTTACATTAATTGTGCACATTGTATAAATATACTACAGTCAGTGCACATTGTAAAAATGTTTTACACTAATTGTGCACATTTTGTAAATATACTATATTAATTGTGCACATTGTATAAATAAATTACGGTAATTGTGCACATTGTATAAATAAACTACAGTCATTGTGCACATTGTATAAATATTTTACACTAATTGTGCACATTGTGTAAATATACTATATTAATTGTGCACATTGTATAAATAAACTACAGTCAGTGCACTTTGTAAAAATGTTTTAAACTAAGTGTTCACATTTTGTAAATATACTATATTAATTGTGCACATTGTAGAAATATACTACAGTCAGTGCACATTGTAAAAATGTTTTACACTAATTGTGCACATTGTATAAATATACTACAGTCAGTGCACATTGTAAAAATGTTTTACACTAATTGTGCACATTGTATAAATATACTACAGTCAGTGCACATTGTAAAATTGTTTTACACTAATTGTGCACATTGTATAAATATACTACAGTCATTGTGCACATTGTATAAATATACTACAGTAATTGTGCACATTGTATAAATATTTTACACTAATTGCGCACATTGTGTAAATATACTATATTAATTGTGCACATTGTATAAATATACTACAGTCATTGTGCACATGGTATAAATATTTTACACTTATTGTGTACATTGTGTAAATATACTACAGTCATTGTGCACATTGTATAAATATTTTACACTAATTGTGCACATTGTGTAAATATACTACAGTCAGTGCACATTGCAAAAATGTTTTACACTAATTGTGCACATTGTATAAATATACTACAGTCAGTGCACATTGTAAAAATGTTTTACACTAATTGTACACATTGTATAAATATACTACAGTCAGTGCACATTGAAAAAATGTTTTACACTAATTTTGCACATTGTATAAATATACAACAGTAATTATGCACATTGTATAAATACACAATGGTAATTGTGCACATTGTATAAATATACTACAGTAATTATGCACATTGTATAAATATTTTACACTAATTGTGCACATTGTGTAAATAAACTATATTAATTGTGCACATTGTATAAATATACTACAGTCAGTGCACATTGTAAAACTGTTTTACACTAATTGTGCACATTGTATAAATATACTACAGTCAGTGCACATTGTAAAAATGTTTTACACTAATTGTGCACATTGTATAAATATACTACAGTCAGTGCACATTGTAAAAATGTTTCACACTAATTGTGCACATTTTGTAAATATACTATATTAATTGTGCACATTGTATAAATAAACTACGGTAATTGTGCACATTGTATAAATAAACTACAGTCATTGTGCACATTGTATAAATATTTTACACTAATTGTGCACATTGTGTAAATATACTATATTAATTGTGCACATTGTATAAATAAACTACAGTCAGTGCACATTGTAAAAATGTTTTAAACTAATTGTGCACATTTTGTAAATATACTATATTAATTATGCACATTGTATAAATATACTACAGTCAGTGCACATTGTAAAAATGTTTTACACTAATTGTGCACATTGTATAAATATACTACAGTCAGTGCACATTGTATAAATACACTACAGCCATTGTGCACATTGTATAAATATTTTACACTAATTGTGCACATTGTGTAAATATACTATATTAATTGTGCACATTGTATAAATATACTACAGTCAGTGCACATTGTAAAAATGTTTTACACTAATTGTACACATTGTATAAATATACTACAGTCAGTGCACATTGTAAAAATGTTTTACACTAATTGTGCACATTGTATAAATATACAACAGTAATTGTGCACATTGTATAAATACACTACAGCCATTGTGCACATTGTATAAATATTTTGCACTAATTGTGCACATTGTATAAATATACTAAAGTCATTGTGCACATTGTATAAATATTTTACACTAATTGTGCACATTGTGTAAATATACTACAGTCAGTGCACATTGAAAAAATGTTTTACACTAATTTTGCACATTGTATAAATAAACAACAGTAATTGTGCACATTGTATAAATACACGATGGTAATTGTGCACATTGTATAAATATACTACAGTAATTATGCACATTGTATAAATATTTTACACTAATTGTGCACATTGTGTAAATAAACTATATTAATTGTGCACATTGTATAAATATACTTCAGTCAGTGCACATTGTAAAAATGTTTTACACTAATTGTGCACATTGTATAAATATACTACAGTCATTGTGCACATTGTATAAATATACTACAGTCATTGTGCACATTCTATTAATATTTTACACTAATTGTGCACATTGTGTAAATATACTATATTAATTGTGCATATTGTATAAATATACTACAGTCAGTGCACCTTGTAAACATGTTTACACTAATTGTGCACATTGTATAAATATACTATATTAATTGTGCACATTGTATAAATAAACTACAGTCAGTGCACATTGTAAAAATATTTTACACTAATTGTGCACATTGTATAAATATACAACAGTAATTGTGCACATTGTATAAATACACTACAGTAATTGTGCACATTGTATAAATATTTTACATTAATTGTGCACATTGTATAAATATACTACAGTAATTGTGCACATTGTATAAATATTTTACATTAATTGTGCACATTGTATAAATATACTACAGTCAGTGCACATTGTAAAAATGTTTTACACTAATTGTGCACATTTTGTAAATATACTATATTAATTGTGCACATTGTATAAATAAACTACGGTAATTGTGCACATTGTATAAATAAACTACATTCATTGTGCAAATTGTAAAAATGTTTTAAACTAATTGTGCACATTTTGTAAATATACTATATTAATTGTGCACATTTTATAAATATACTACAGTCAGTGCACATTGTAAAAATGTTTTACACTAATTGTGCACATTGTATAAATATACTACAGTCAGTGCACATTGTAAAAATGTTTTACACTAATTGTGCACATTGTATAAATATACTACAGTCATTGTGCACATTGTATAAATATACTACAGTCATTGTGCACATTGTATTAATATTTTACACTAATTGTGCACATTGTTTAAATATACTATATTAATTGTGCATATTGTATAAATATACTACAGTCAGTGCACCTTGTAAACATGTTTACACTAATTGTGCACATTGTATAAATATACTATATTAATTGTGCACATTGTATAAATAAACTACAGTCAGTGCACATTGTAAAAATGTTTTACACTAATTGTGCACATTGTATAAATATACAACAGTAATTGTGCACATTGTATAAATACACTACAGTAATTGTGCACATTGTATAAATATTTTACATTAATTGTGCACATTGTATAAATATACTACAGTAATTGTGCACATTGTATAAAT